>NW_017306815.1:267915-299679 GCF_000935625.1 Nanorana parkeri
TGGGTGTGGGGTGTTGTGTTTTTTTTTTTTTTTTTGGGGGGGGGTGGGGGGGGGGGGGGGGAGTGTTGGTGCGGTTTGGGGTGGCTTCAAACAAAATTTTGCTATGGGACCCTGTGATTTCTGGTTACGACCCTCGACATAACATCTTCCTTTTTGCTGATTATTCAGCTGAAGTTAGCCGGAAGAGAAAGGCGTTCACAGATGTCTGTAAGTCTCTTTTCAGAGGAAAATCTGCTTTTCCTTGGCCTATCCAGTGACTCTTCTCCAGACCCAGAGGGCGACAATCTTCCTATCTGGAATCTGAGGCCCTGTTGGTGAAGGAGCAACGACCACACCCCGAAGAAAACAGATGTGTCTCTCCCCACCATCTCCTGCCAAGTCTCACCCATTGTCTTCACAAGATTATCTACCTCTATGAAGATTTTTCATGCCTTCTCTGGATCGCAAGTATTTCCTTCATAGTGTGGTTGATGTTTGGAAGTGAACCCCGCATTTGACCAGTTTGGGCATGATACATCTGCATTTTTCCGAGTAGGGCACTGCTTTATGAAGTGTATGACAGGCTGGGATAAAAGGAAGTCATATACCATACTATAAGATAGGTGCCTTACGCTTTATGATAGATCCAGCGATGATAGCGTTGTTATGGCTACATTGCGGACCTGGCTCTCCTGGGTCAGATTACATTGATTTTTTTTCTTGTTTAATTCTAGTATTGTTTTGAAGGGATATTGGACTTTTGCAGCCTTGCCTCACCCTTGCCATTGCTTTTCTTTCTTCCTAATTGACCACTCCTCCCCTCTACCCCCATGTAAGCATTTCCAGGATGACTGTTCATATGTGAATTGCATTTAGCTTCTTAAACTCTGGGTATATGTACATGGATGAACTTATACTACCTATGGTTACTTTTACAGTGATTTCCTGGAATGTAAAAGGTCTTTGTTCCCCACATATGTGTTCCAAAGTCCTTCGCCATATGGCCAAATTAAAAGTAGATATTGCGTTTTACTACAGGAAGCGCATCTTAAATGAGAAGATCTCTTCGGTCTGTGGTTCTGGTTGGGGGAAGTGGGGGGATCTCTCTCTGATGGCAGGAAGGCGGGAGTCGCCATTTGATACGTAAATCTCTCCCATGCAATCTTCTGATGTCCGATTTTGACTCGGCAGGTCAAAGGCTTACAATTTCCTGCATATTCATGACACTGATTATATACTTTATAATATTTATGCCCCTAACTCTCCTACACAGACGTACTTCCAGGAACGTACTCAATGGTAGTCTAAGATATTTCCCCTAACAAAACAGTGGGTGGTAATATGAATTCAGTTATTTCAATACTTGAAGATAGATGTTCTGCAGTACGTCCCCAAGATATTCAATCTTCTCAGTCTTCCTCCTTCCTTGCACAATTTTGGGAAAACTCATCATTACATGATGTTTATGTAACCCTCAAAGAAGGGAATTTACTCTTTGCTCACTATACATAGTAATCTCAGATCATGCCCGATTTGGGCCCGCGTTCAATTAACCACTACCAAGGGGTGTCGATTTGGTATTTTCCTTCCTACCTTCTTTCTAATCAGTCTTTTAGGGATACAGTTAGACAAAACTGGATGGAATATGTTTACTTTAATAATACCTCTGACATTTCTCCAATTTTGCTCTGGGAAGCTGTGAAGGCTTATGTGCGAGGAAAGTTGATAGCCTATGTTTGAGGTAAGAAAAAAGCGGCTGCTATAGCCTATCAAAATGCAAGTGACTCTTTGAGAAAAGCGTACTCTTCTTTTAAATTGCAACCAACCCACCATTCTAAAAGTCATTGGCTGCAAGCTAATGGGGAATATGAGACTTGCTTGGAGACCTACAAATTGTGTACCAAATCCATTTGGGATCTCCAATACCATAAATTTGGTAATAAATGTGGGAAACTACAGGCAAATCTGTTAAGGGGTTGAAAGCCCTTTCCCCATATTTCTTGCCTATAGAACGGGAGGGGCGAACATGTTACTGATCTCAAATTAATAAATGCCTATTTAGGGGAATATTATAACTCTCTCTCTGTAGCGGCACAGGGACACTTTCCATACCAGAATCGTCCTGCCTTGATTTGATATCCCTCCCCAAGTTGGCCACTTCTCAATTGGACTCCTTAAATGCAGATTTTTCCCAAGACGAAATTATGAGCACTTTCAGGTCCAGACCACGACGGTCATACTGCTGAATTTTTCAACTTTACTTAAGGACATTTCCACCTTTTGTAAGTGATTTGTGTTTTCTGTGGTAATGTAGAGGTGCAGGGATGATGTATATGTGTGTGCATTGTCAGGAGTCACAATACTTTATTTAATAGACTCTTTCACAGGCCAGAGGTGTAGAAATTCAAAATTCCCTCCAGAGGATCTTCAATCCTCTCTCTGAGGATTGGATTGTTATCTGTAAACTGCAATCAGCTGATTCCTCTCTGCTCTGCTGAGCTCAGTGTGCTGATCACTCCCCCCTCCTCATGAACCAGCACACACTCAGCTCTGAGGAGAGAGCAAAGATGAGTCATCACATCTCCCCATAAATGTGTATGTGCTATGAAGAAGCTCCTGCACTTGTTGTGTTCCCATAGACCTTCTCTCTGTGTTCTGTGTGTCTCCCTCAGATCTCTCCGTCTCCTGGGCCAGATTTACTCTCTGCTGCCCCAAGTCAATGTTCCTCAATGTGGAATGTGTGGCCACCCAACGCAGGTTAGCTTTACTAAAGGGAGGGCGGCTGTAATGAACATCTGAAAAGTTCTGGCTGTCTTGGAAAAATGCTCAAAACATCCTGATCCAGAAGCTGTCAATATTGCGGTTGATGCTGAGAAGGCCTTCGATAATATGAGACATGAATGGCTTTTTGCGTTGCTACATCACATGGGTTTCATGGGCCCGTTCATTTATCTACTGCAGACTATGTACCGAAATCCTCCTGCACAGGTTCATACTCCTGGGGTTTTATCCTTTCCTTTTAATAGACCATAAGGCACCCGTCAGGGTTGCCATGTACCGCCATTGCTCTTTAGCTTGCCAATAGAACCCTTGTCGAGGCTTTTAGTACAAACAGACGGAATTCAGGTATATTTGAGTTGGGCGATACGGAAGTCCTGAAGGCTCTTTTCGCTGATGATTTCTTACTCTTCACAACTAGAGTCAAACATGATGTTCCTTATCTTGTATCTCTATTGACTGATTTGGGGTTGGTCTCTGGGTACAAAATTAATGTTTCCAAAAGTGAACTTTTATTTCTACATCACCCAGGTTCCTCTGTTCCTCCACGCACAGACTATGAGGGGATTGGTGTTGTTAGAGATCACCCTACTTATCCAAGTATAAAAATTGGTAGGACGCCTTCAACCATATATCATTTGAAGTACCCACCTCTATTAGCCAATATTATGTAGGACTTACAGAACTGGGCTCGCCTTCCCCTTTTGTTGTTTAGGAGGGGACACATGCCTAAAATGACTAGTTTTCCCAAATTGTTTTACCTGTTACAAACTATCCCACTCTTGTTGAAGCATATAGACATAAACCAGTTGGAATCGACATTTACTAAATACCTATGGCTCTCCAAGCGACCTTGTGTACCTCTCTGACAATTGATGTTACCTAAAGAGTAACATCCAACATATTATTAAAGGACACAATTGTGGCCTGGCATGAGGTCAGACTTTGCCTTGACTCTCATTCTTATATTTCTACATATTTTATTTACCTATTCGGGGCAACCCACAATTCCCTCAGGGCCAATAATACTAAGCATATTGCGTTTGGCAGTAGCTTGTGCGCTCTAAAATGGAACATCTTTTTCATTCTGTATCATGCAGGCAATTCTCTTTTAAGGAATTACAGTGTATATAACTTTATAACATTCCCAGTAGCCACTTTCTATAAAAGATATTCCCAGATTAATCATTATTGGAGAAGTGAAACCCATAATGCGCAATACTGTCTTAAATCAGCTATATTAGATTCTCTTGGGAATTCATCTACGTACTCCATATCTTCACTCTATTCCCATCTGAATTTACTTTTTCTTAAAAGATATTGTACGTCTTTTCCATAAAATGGCACAAGGAATTTCCTGTAGAGGATCTCAGTGATAAACTAATACAATGTTACCAACAAATTTGACTCTCTACTCAAAATGAAATGTGGAGAGAAACTTAGTTCCGTATTTTATATAAAGCAAATTATGCCTTTGACTTTTTTTTTACAAAAGACATACCCCCATCCTTATTTACAGGCTTGCCCTAAATGTAGCCATGTGGGAGCACCATTGTATTACTGCCTGTGGGAATGTGCTGAAATGTTGTCTTTTTGGGAGGAGATTCTGTCCTATATCTCAATGGTTTAGCGTTTCACCTTGGCTGTGCTTGTTTAGCAGCTGAACAACCCCCTCCACGATGTCTAGATACATTGTGAAATGGATACACACTTCCCTTCTCTTGGCTCTGATGGAAATAATGGCAAAGTGACTCTCATCTTCTCCTCCATCATTACACGTATTGCTTTCAATATTATGATCATTGATGTGGAGGGAAAGATTGGAAGCATTTTTAGATATGGAATGTTGTACACTAAAAATTATTTGCCCGTTGGGTCCTTTCCTTCTCCACCAGTTTCAAGATTCAGAATTGCAAACTTTAGTATACCCATTCCGACATTCCACTTGGTACTTGCAATCTGAACTAGACGGGTCACTTGGAAGATTCACTATCTTCACACTGGTTCGGAAAAAGATACCTTGGAGTTGGGCGGTCCACTGACCTACCTCCTTTTTGTTGGAAGATCCTATCATATCTGACTAATGATTTTGTCTATTTTCGTGGCCTCTGCTGGTTATGAGGAGTACAGCAGGTGGAGAGGGAAAGACTAGCTATGTGGGAAGGGATAGAGGGGCGGGGTGAGGCTGTGGCTGCTGCTTTTGTTTTTTTGTTCTTTAATTTTCTTTTTTTGGCTGGGGGTGTTGTTATTTGATATGCTTGTTTTTATACTGTATGTGATGTAATGTAATTATTCCAGTCACTGTTTATATGATATCACATTATTGGTTTGGTTCCAGATGGCCACCATGGCTTAAGCATCCCTTTTGTCATACACCCCCATGCTGCATGGGCTATCCCCATATCCAACTAATATCTGTGTTCTCCCTTTGGAACGATAATCTTGGCGATTTTAACATCTCTTTTCTGTACTCAGTGTGTGATCTCTGTATACGATGTTTACAGTATCTGACTACTGTCTTTTCAACAACTTCATGAAAAATTTCAATAAAATGTTATGGGAAAAAAGCAGGACGCCATGCAAATATTAAAAATACTGAAAATAACATTAACATGTTAAAGGAGTTCTAAAGCCTCCCTGTTTTTTTTTGCCTATATCTACTGCTATCAAGCAGTAGATATAGGCAAACAGTTTTTTTTTTTTAAACTCGCTAAAACAGCGGTTTAAACTTACCTTTTTTTCTTTGCGTGCTCCTGCACCGAGAATCAGGAACTGCTCGTACGGCCGCAAAGGATCTTGGGGCGGGCGCATGCGCAGTTCCGATTCTCGGCCGGGAGACGAGCAGAGACGCAAGGTAAGTCTATGGATGCGTGCACCCGCATGCAGACACCGCTGGATCGGAAGTGCCTGCAAGCAGAGAGGTGTCAGCGCTGGATCGGAGAGCCGCCGCACCGCTGGAGGGACAGATGAAAACATCAGGAAAGAAGAAGAAGATCGGAATAAAAGACATAATTTAAGGTAAGTGCTAACATTAACATGGGGGGGAGGGAAAATAAATGTGACTTTAATGTCACTTTAATGCTGATATGAGATTTTGGTGATTGGGTTTACCTATACTTTACAAAACAAAGTGTGCTCTAGTGGGTTATCCAAGATATTCAAAAGAAAAAAGTAAAGTGGTGCTCAACTAATACACATTAAAAACATGAATAACACATACTGTATGTTCCACTTCCACTCAATTTCTTAACCTAACCTCTTTTACTGACATAACACAATGGACACAGACTCCTACTAACTCTGATGGTAACATACTAGATCTTGTTTTCTCTCACCTGTGCACTCCTTGCAACCTCTCTAACACCCCTTTCCCGCTCTCAGACCACAACCTTGACAGTTTCACACTCACCCTGTCCCCAACCCTGAATCCACCTACACGGCACACTGTCACCCGGAGAAACTTTCGCCACCTCGACCCTTCTCTTCTCTACTCTGCTGCTGACTACCTCTATGAAAATATCTCACCCCTGTCCTGGTTACTTCTGTCTACAACAGCTCGCTCTCATCCTCTCTAAACTAAAGAAACCAGACATCTAAAAAGACATAGCGTGCTCTTGAACGACTGTAGCGGAAAACTAGGCTTCTGCAAGACCACCTTGTATAAAGCTGCGCTCCTAAAATATAATTCCTTCCTCCGTGCTGCCAAACAGACTTATTTTGTCACTTTTATTAACACACTCTCATCCAGACCACATCAACTTTTTTCTAGTTTTTCTCTCTACCATGTCCTCCACCGCCCACTAACTCACTCACTGCCCAGAACATTGCCATTCATTTCAAAAACAAAATAGATGCAATTCGGGATCAGATCACCACTGTCCAGTCATCTTCCCCTTTTAATGTACCAGACCCACCATCACACTTGTTACTTTCCTCTTTTAACCCTGTCACCACAGTGGAGGTTACAAAGCTTTTCTCTGGCACCCACCTCACCACTTGCACCCTGGACCCATTTTCCTCACCACTACTTCGGTCACCCCCTTACTCTAGCCTACACTCTCCGACTCACATTTTCAATTTCTCACTCTCTACTGGCATCTTTCCCTCCCTTCTAAAACATGTGCTAGTCACCGCAATACCCAGAAAACCCTCACTGGACCCTACCAACCTCAACAATCGGAGACCAATCTCCTTACTCCCATTCATCTCCAAACTCCTAGAACGCCTTATCTACAGCCGCCTGAGCCACCACCTCGCTGATAACAATCTTCTCGACCCCTTACAGTCCGGCTTTTGCCCTCTACACTCCACTGAGACCGCCATTCTCAAACTCACTAATGACTTACTAACAGCTAAAAACAATGGCCACTTCTCCTTACTCTTGCTATTAGACCTTTCTGCTGCTTTTGACACTGTTGACCACCTGCTCCTCCTCACAAAACGTCACTCGCTTGGCCTACAAGACTCTGCTCTCTCATGGTTCTCCTCCTACCTATCTAAGTGCTCCTTTAGTGTCACCTACAAATCTAACACCTTTCCCTCCTCTTCCTTTTTCTGTAGGGGTTCCCAAAGGCTCAGACCTTGGAACCCTTCTCTTCTCTATCTACACCTCCTCCCTTGGTCAGTTAATAACTTCACATGGCTTCCAATACCATCTCTATGCCTATGACACTCAAATATATCTTTCTACTCCACAACTCACCCCCTTAGTGTCCTTGCGTTTCACTAATCTACTTACTGACATATCAGTCTGGATGTCACAACACTTCTTAAAACTCAACCTTTCAAAAACTGAGCTCATGATATTTCCTCCTGCCCATTCACCTTCCCCCAAATTTTCCCTTGAGATTGTTAACACAACTATCCAGCCCTCCCCCCATGCCAGGGTCCTAAGTGTCATCCTTGACTCAGACCTCACCTTTCTTCCCCACATCCAATCACTATCCAAATCCTGCCGCCTTCACCTTCGTAACATCTCCAAAATTCGCCCCTTCCTCACCAATGAAAGCGCAAAATTACTCATCCACTCACTTGGTATGTCTCATCTTAACTATTGCAACTCCCTCCTCATTGGCTTACCTCTACACAGTCTACCCCACCTTCAGTCTATCATGAATGCCGCATGCTAGACTCATTCACCTAACCAACCGCTCAGTGTCTGCAACCCCCCTCTGCCAATCACTGCACTGGCTTCCAATAGCACAAAGGATAAAATTCTAAATATTAACAATCACTTACATAGCCATCCACAACTCTGCCCCTGGCTATATCTCAAAACTTGTCTCAAAGTATCACCCTAACCGTTACCTCTGCTCTTCCAAAGACCTCCTGCTTTCCAGCTCCCTCGTCAACTCCTCCCATGCTCACCTCCAGGACTTCACTAGAGTCTCTCCAATGGAACTCTTGACCCCAACCTGTCCGACTATCTCCCACTCTGACTGCCTTTAGGCGATCCCTTAAGACTTATCTCTTCAGGGAAGCCTATCCCAGCTCAGCCTAACCACTCAACCATCACGTTCCCAAATAATTAATCCCCACACAGCTACCTCCTCATTCATCACTTCCACCTCTCTTTTAGATTGTAAGCCCTCACAGGCAGGGCCCTCCTTATCATCTTGTCTTGAATTGTATTGTAATTATAATGTCTTCCTTATATTGTAAAGCACTGCACAAACTGTTGGCGCTATATAAATCCTGTATAATAATAATATGGAAACACATAACCTCCCCCCAAAAACAATATTTACAATGTTTGAGAAGTATTTAATGTAATGAACAAATTAATAATTTAAAAAAAATATACCCCAAATCAAAATAATTGTTAAAATGTAGCAAAGGTAGTTCCAGAGAAACAACTATCAACTGTAGCACAATAAGGCAGCTAGCTCAAGGGTGGGGAGTGGGCATCAAGGGGTCACGGTATGCATTTCCAGAAACACGTTTTCCCCTTGTCAGGCTGATGAAGATCATAGATACCAGATTATTAATTTTCTCCTTTTCTTTACGGACCTGTGTGGATTGGCGTATTTTACCGCAACAGCATCCCCAGCTGTGGTTATGGCAGGGATGAAGGATGTGTTCTTGCCTTACTTTCCAAGTGTTTTTGCATGGTAGATGTGGTATATCTGGATTTCTCAAAGGCTTTTGATACGGTACCACACAAACGCTTGCTACACAAGCTGAGAGCTATGGGCATAGATGAGGTGGTGTGTACGTGGATAGAGAACTGGCTACGGGAACGGGTCCAGAGGGTATCTGTAAATGGCACCTTTTCAGACTGGGCTAGTGTAATGAGCGGTGTGCCTCAGGGTTCTGTGCTGGGTCCCATATTGTTCAACTTATTTATTAATGACATCGGGGAGGGTGTTAACAGCGATATTTCCGTGTTTGCGGATGACACCAAAATAGGGAGGGTAATAGACACGGACTTAGACACTATAACATTACAGGAGGACCTGGATAAAATAGGGGAGTGGGCATTAATGTGGCAGATGAGGTTTAATGTCGATAAATGCAAAGTAATGCACTTTGGAATTAAAAATAAACAAATGGGTTATACAATTATGGGTATGCCGCTGGGGAAGTCAGAAATGGAGAAGGATTTGGGGGTCATTGTAGACCACAAACTGAAAGGTAGTTTGCAGTGCCAGGCTGCTGTAAACAAAGCTAGCAGGGTCTTGTCCTGTATTAAAAAGGGGATGTATTGCAGGGACAAGTCTATAATTTTGCCACTTTATAGATCATTGGTTCGACCTCATCTGGAGTACGCGGTCCAGTTCTGGTCACCAGTACTAAGAAAAGATGTCCTTGAGTTGGAAAAAGTCCAGCGGAGGGCAACCAAACTAATTAGGGGTATGGAGGACCAGAGCTACGAGACAAGGCTACTAAATTTAAACATGTTCACATTGGAGGTGAGGAGATTAAGGGGGGATATTAACTCCATTACAAAAACTAGAGGCCACCACCTAAAATTGGTGGAAAAAAAATTCCAGCACACGTGCAAAGGGGGTTCTTCACAGTAAGATCAGTTAGGGTCTGGAACTCACTGCCACAGGCGGTGATTTCAGCAAATAATGTGGAATTGCTCAAGAAACTTTTGGACGATTTCTTAAGGGACTGTAATATACAGGGGTACAGGTACTCCTAGAATGATATCCTAATAGGTTGGACTTGATGGACTAATGTCTTTCTTCAACCTCAAATACTATGTAACTATGTAACTATGTAACTATGCATGCACCAATGGCCTTTTTTATTTAATAAATCTGTATTTATTTACTACACGAGGGTTGGCTGTGCGACTCTTCCACTTAACTGTCTTACCTGAATTCCAGTATTTATTCATAAAAGAATCATGTAGGGCTAAAATACAATTTTGCGTAGTGTGTTGTGTCGTTATGCATTAGAGCATGGCATGCCAATGCACTGAGGCAACTCATCTCTGACACATGCGTTGCAGCGCATCACACTACGGTGCATTGTGCAAAACCCATTACTCAATGCCACATTCCAGGAATGTTTTCACTCCGTCCATGGGCATACTCCTAAAGGAGTATTCAAAGACTGTTCTTGTGCGTTGGCAGCCCATTCACAGTTAATGTGCTGCCTCAACGCAACACACCCCTCCTCGCCCTCCCCATCCCATATAAACAACCCACTACTGACCTCAGATTAGCCAGTTACATCCTCCATTGGTTCTTCATCCCTCCATACTAAGCTAGGCAGACACATCATACTCTGCATCCATGGCCTTTTCCCTAAAAGATTTAATAGAGTAGATGATTTTGCCATTATAGCCTATTGAGAAAGAGCCACCCCACCCCACCCCCCCAAATCAATAAAAAGGACTGAAGAACTGCCAGAGCCGGCATAGGCCACAGCCAGTGGAAGAGGTCGCCGGCAGGTCTGAGGTCAGTACCATGTTAAAGTACAAAAAAATTACCTGATGTCAGAAGAGTGTGGTATTAATGGGTGGGTGATGCCCCAATGTAATTAAAAGTGTTGTTATCCTTGAAATTTATTTTTATATACAACTATCCATTTTGTACCTGGATCAATATTTTTATTAGTGTCTGGTAATCCCCTGCACAGCAGCACACAGCCTAGGAGGAGCAGCAATCTCAACCAATCAGGTCTTTACACTGTACTCTTAAGACTAAGGGGTCTTGGCCAATTTCTCTTTAAGAAAGCTATCTTATGCCAGTGCCTTATTTTAGATCAGGGGTGGCAAACACAAGGCCCGCGGGCCGAATCCGGCCCGCCGGACCTTGTAATGTGGCCCGCACAGCAGCCACCTCATACGGACAAGTAGCAGGGCTGGTTTGACGAGCGGCGAGAGCGGCGCTGCGAGCGGGGGGCGTGGACCGGCACCCTGTTTTAGATGTTAGTAGACAAAGTAGGAAACACATACTACAAAAATAGATATATGATTTTATTATAAAATCTTGCACATTGACAAACAAAACTAGGTATGAATCCGAGATGTAAAAGTGATCTTAAATAATTAAACCTAAGAATAATTTAAAGGGAAAGTCCAGACAAATTTGTAGTGAGGCCATGCTTGTATCATCCTTTTCCAGATCTTTCAATATACCAACCAGTTAAAATGCATCAAACTTGTCACGTCAACAGTCGAGACAAGAAAGTGCTCTGTTCATGACAATTATGTTAGGCTGCACGGCAGCTGCTGTAAGCTTCACTTTTTCTTCTGTCCTTTAGACATGTAACTATACCATCATAAAGGGCTGTTTAGCTAGCCAGGCACACGGGATTTCCATTGTTCATTATATAATTTGACCATCAAAAGTTCAGTTTTTTAATTACTCAATACACATGTTGTATAGGCTCCACAGAACCCAAAGCTCCTATGAAAGACTAAAAAATGACAAACCAGTCACTTACTTTTTTAACGTAAGGCTTTCTGTGCCAATAGTTTCTGCCTTAGGGTGCACCTACTCTTTGACTATGCGGGTCAAAGCAACAGCTCTATATATACCTACCCTTTACCTTCCCACTGCTCCTTTTACCCGCGGGAGTGAAGAAAAATACCTAGTACTGGGTTTGGAGGAGTATGTGACTCATGCCTATTTCACATGGGGGCAAGGAAAGCAAACTAAGGTAAGTAAAATCAACTTCAGAGACTGACTTTAGGGTGAACCTGTTGCTTTGTACAGCATGGAATGCTGTCCATTTTTTTTTAGTTCAGATGAGTTTTTCTACAAGTATTGACCCCTTACTTTCTTGTTTGTTTAAGATGACCCTGTCAGCACTGAGAGAAAATGGAAGTAAAAGCACCCTGTGGAACAAGAAGCTTTATATACTAAACTCTCAGTTATCCGGTGTTCAACTAACCAGAACTCTCATCTAACCAGAAAAAAATCCCCTGTCTACTCACTGTATTGGTGCTCTGCGGCATTTATTATCCTGGAAATTATTGTGTGTCTATTTGTCTTAAGTGTTCCAATTTGTCTTAATTTGTTTTTGATGACTGCATTTCAATACTAATATGAAGTCAATACAGAATGTATGTTATGATATGGTATAGTATGGGATATGGCATTAGTTAGACCTATTTGTAATAGTAAGTCTCAAGCAACCAGAAACTACATTTATCCGGAATCTACCAATCCCCGTGGATGCTGGATAATGGGGAGTTTACTGTATTTATCTTTCTAGCAGGTGGTGAATACTGTCTTGAAGAGCTCTGTGTGGTGTTACTATCCGACACTTCCGAGTGTGTCAGATAGTTTGTCCTCTGCTTGGTTCTGTGGTTCCTACTGCTCTCTACTATGGAAACAAAAGTGATGGAGGGGGTCTGTGGGAGAACCTACAGCTCTAAGTAAAAGATGTGCTATACAACGCAACTAACTCTTTACCTGCTCCCATGTGACTGACTGGTGCCTTTTTTTGGGAAGTAGGAAATGGATAAAATCCCTTCACTTTATTTTTTATGTCTATGTCCTGTTGGAGAAATCTTCCTTTACTTCCTGTCTCCTAGACTCAACAGGAAGAGATAGGAAATCTCTACAACATGAAAGTGATTTCTCTCCTAGACAGTTGTCCCCAGATCAGGTGTCCCTATTGGAACACCTGTTCTTCAGGAGACAGCTCTAAAACATTGGATTTCCTATGTTCGGTCATTGTAAAAATGGTCACCAGGACAAATAGAGAGGGTGATTCTATCAGGAACCCTGACAGCAATAAAACTTCACAGGGGTTATAATTATTCCCTATTATATTCAAAATGAAAAAAAAAAAAAAAGTTTGGCCCATACAAAAACTAACTCACAACCCGCCAAACAGACAAGTATAAAGATTTAATGGGGTACATTTACTTTTATCTTCTTTTAGTGGCAACAAGGTAGCTTTTTATACACTAAGATAACATCTTGGTTTTAGAATGCAATTACCAGTCACCGACTGATACTGTTTGACTGTCCATTTTGAATCCCTTGGTCACCAGCTTCATTGACGCCTGGAGACTCTGCGTTTCGACTTTGTAGGAACTTGCGCGCATCTTTTATCATAGGCCGCAATACCTGAATAAGAGCATTTAGGGCCGCCTGAGTCCCTTCCATGGCCTGGGCTTGGCGCTCCTGAGCACTAGCTTGAACTTCCTGTGACCGGCGTATCATCTGCAAGATATCATTCTGTTGCTCCAGGTGTTGGGCAATCTCCTTCACATGCAAGTTAGTCACTCTCTGCTCCTGGAGCAGCCGTGCTGAATTTAGAGCAATCCTGTTCTTCAGTTCCTGAGGTTTTCCAGTAACTTCAGCCGAAGGAGAGATCATTTCTACAGGGGTCTCTGAAGTAACAGTTGTGGGGGCTTCTGTTGTGCAATACTCCACCACATTTTCCTCCAAAGTATGGTAGGTGGTCTCTGAAGGAACTGAAAAAGAAATAGATTTTATTTGTCTACTAAGGTTAAAAAATAAAGATATACCGTAGGTCTAAATGTCTTGCAGGACTGGCCAACATCTGGAATTTCTATAGGTAAAAGGTATTTACAGACAAAAGAAAATGTTTACTTGATCCATCCACCTAATATCAAACGGGGAACCTTACTCTGTTTGTAGGTTCCCTTCAATGCCTCCTGCCTAAGCCCACTCACTTAAACAGCCACTAAGCCATGGTGATTTTTTAAGACCAATACTGTAGCTATTTTTACACCATGAGATACATGCCTGCAGTGCTCCCCTTTCCATAGGCATCTGCAGCTTTCCCTTTGCCCTCTCCATAGGTGCCTGCAGAGTTCCCTAGGCCCTCTCCATAGGCGCCTGTTTCGCTCCCTTTTCTCCAATGGTGCCTGCTGCACTTCTCCTTTATCCATAGATACCTGCAGCCCTCCCTCTGCCCTCTCCATAAGTGCCTGCAGTGATTTTGCTGCCCAGCCAAAAGATGTTTGCTGACCTGCCTATCTACAGGCACGTGCAGTACCCCTCACTTCTCCATAGATGCCTTCAGCTCTTTCCTTATCATATGCACAAGATGATCATCTCACCTCTTTACATAGACATCTGCTACCTTTCCCCTTTTCATATGTGTCTTCTGCCCTTCTCCACCTGCTTTAATCATCAATCCTTTTCTACAGGTGCCTGTTGTGCTCCCCTCTACATAGGTCTTTCCATGTCATTACTCTCTAAACCCAGCTGGATGGGTTTGGTGGGTGGGATTCACACCAAGAGTGGGAAGCTGTTCAAACCATTTATAACTTGCCCCCATAATTTCCATGCTGAGGTGGATGGGATATAATGTAAAGCCATTTTATTGTTTATAACCCGAAGATTCTTTAAAGAGGACCTTGTTTCAAGAACCTTTAGTTGGTGTGTGGTATTTATTTTTTTATAAGATTTTTATGTGATGGTATATCACACTGGTCACTAATCTGTGTTCTACAAAGGATGTACATCACTGTGCATAGCCATTACATATTTTATTAAAGCAATGGCTTTAAAAGGCACGTAATGTGTTTCATATTTTTAAAGGCTGCATTTTAAGAAAAAAATATGGAAATAATGTAATGCTTTGGAATGGAATGTTTATATTTATATGCTCTAAAATGTTATCATTTTTTCTTGTACTGATATCTAATATATTGGCCATAGCTAGATGGGACTTTAGGCTTATAGCCTATGGTCCCCCCCCCCCCAAAAAAAAGAGGAGGTGGTTATTAGTAAACTGCAGGAGATGGATCTTTTAATGCCTGATCATTACTAAGCTTCTGACTGCCACCAAACGTCTAAAGCATCAACAACAAAAGAGAAGATATTTCAAGGGTGGATGAAGGTGAGCTCAGTCACCGGCTGATTTCTTTGAGTATAGAAATCTCTCTACCCAGGTCCTACAGACATAAGAATCTGGTACGCAAATAAATCTGTTGTCCTCTACTTAAACCTTAAATACGAACTTTGGGTGGGATGTTTTAAAAAAAAGTAAATCTTTGAAAAGGTAAATCACTGCTACTTTGTATTGTTTAGATTGCAAATGTCCCAAAAATATTTCAAATAATTATTTCTCAAATTCTTACAATTTATGAAACAATTAGATTTGTCCACTTACTGCCAGATGCTGCCTTGTTTATGGTCTGAAAACATGCTGTCTCCCAGCTACTGGGTGTGCATAAAATTATGAATCCCATAGTTCAGGTCAACACCTAGAAAATTCTTCCTGTAAAAGAAGACTTGTAATACTTGCCTATCCTGCTGCTTGCATTGCCGAGCTTCAGTCTCCTAAAGAGTTACTGAAGCATCTTCTGCATCTGATATACATCTGGGTGTGTGGAATGCCTGGTCCTCTGCTGTGTGCCGCATTTGCATCCAGCGATTCCTATGTCACTGTAGCGATCAGACACCCAACACTCCTAGAAGTGTGTTGGATGTAGGGATGCACCAATATTTTTTGTTACTTGCCGATACAGAGTACCGATACTGGTACTTCCGCTACCATGGACATGGCTATTTGGCTGGTTTGAAGCTGATTGGCCGGAAGCCCGCTTCCCAGCCAATCAGCATTGAGCCGGCCAAACAGCATTGAGCTGGCTTCCCAGCCAATCAGGAAGCCGGGCAGTGAGTCATTACCCGCCGCCTGGCTTTCTGATTAGCCAGGAAAGTGGCTCCATGTTCTCTCGCAGCACTGCTGGTCAGAGGAAATCTCCCTCTGACCGGAAGTTCTGGTATCGGGGGTCAGTATTGGAGCATTTGGGCGTGTACGAGTACTTGCCCAAATACTTGGTATTGGCAATGATTCAGATACTAGTATCGGTATGGGTGCATCCCTAGTTGGATGCAAAACAATTTGGTGGCAGAGAGCAAAGGTAGGTAAGGGCGGTGTGACAGATATGTATTACAAATCTTGTTTCATAGAGAGGCCTTGCTTTCAATTTTGTTCAGGAGGCAATAAAATTGCTTTACCTAAAATACTGTTATGCACATTCAGGACCTGGCAGAAGACACTTGCTTTCAGCATAAGCTCAGGCAGTTGAGAGGGCAGCAACTTTGAGGGCCTCTTAACTCTAATCCTTTGCTCCAGAGTTGGTCTTAGACTATGGGTTATTCACAAAAGGGTGAAGAGTTTGAAGAAGGCAGGAGAAGTATTAATAAGCTTGGCGCACTCACTTTGTGACAGCGTTACGGTGCCAGGTGAACCGATGGAGACCTGGGTGGGTATTTCATTGGGGCACTCCGTGGCGGGCAGGCTGAGGATGGCGCTTTCCCCCAACAAGTTGCATATCCGCTGCTGCAGAGGCGTGAGCATGACCGGTGGTGTGCCCACGTCCCCCTCGCCTTCCACTGCGGCGCGTGCCTGGGACATCTTCCTGCGCACCTCAGTCTTCAGGTCAGACCACTTTTTCTTCACCTCCGCCAACTCACGGTGGCACGTACTAATGGCATTCACCCGCTTCAAGATATCGTACCAGGCATTGCTTTTGGTCATCAGAGGCACCCCTGCATTATAATGGTTAATCAAGATGTGCTTCTGCTTCTCCATTTCCTCCATTATAATCTCCACTTCTTGCTCCGAGAAATTGGTCTTTCTTTTCTTGGCTGGCGTAGCCATTGCCGCTCCAACGATCGGGAATAGGCCGCAATACGTAAATTGCGTAGTTGGGGAGGCACGGAACCTACGCAGCGTAACGGCTTCCAGAATCTGCCTCTTTATCGCGTCTCTACGCAATCTTGCGGAGGGAGGACGGCTACACCCATCTAAGCGATTGGCTAACCTGAGTTCCGATATCAGCACCGCCTCTTTCTTCCGGCTCAGTGCCGTACTTTGTGTCCGATTGCTCAACATCCCTGTCAATTATTACTGCAGCGCCACCATTGGCCAGCGTAACGGATTGGGTTAAACGCAAAGCTTGCTGTATATTTGAGAAACATATTAGCATCTAAGTCAGCCTCATCGTGTCTAAGGAAAAACTGCGCAGTAATTTAAACTTTGCGATATGATTTCAATTCTAATTTAAAACCGACTGCTTTAAGGTTCCCTCCCAATGCTCGTGCGGCGATTGGGTACTAGAAACTGGAACAGCCAATGGCGTTGTGCTCTGACGTGGCGTCACGTTCGGCTGGGCGAGCTTTGTAGAATGATGTGGAAGTGGGTGTGAAGCTACGTCAGGGAGGTGTGAGGTGATGCGTTTCCTGCCGCCATATACCGGCGTGTGACGAGTAAGCCTGCTAACCCTGTTCTCGGCTCCCTGCGCACATCTGTGGATTCCGTTGACCCGTCTATGGCCCGTCCTCGTTCGTTGGTGTCACCGCTGCTGAGCGGGGTGTTCTGTCAGTGTGACACTTTGGGGGGAGCCACGCACACGCACGAGGCCCACTCCTCTCCCTCATCGTCTCTGGCTGCTGTCCTGGCCGCGGACCCGTGCGGGGGACTCCTGTGTGGAGGGCCTGAGAACGACCGCCGCTTGCAGATCCTATTCCAGGAGCTGGATGTCAACAAGGACGGCGCCATCTGTTTCAATGACCTGGCTGTGGGGCTGAAGAGGCTCGGGGTCCACCGCACCGACCTGGAGCTGAGGGTAAGGCTTCTGTACAGTTCAAGACGTGGCTGGCTGCTATTAGCTTGGCCCAGTCGACACCGTGAGCAGAGCTACAATTCCCAGTATGCCCTGCGGGCTGACGGTTTACAGGACACATTGGGACTTGTAGTTGTACTGTAGGCCGCCATGTATGGTCACAGACAAAAGTGGCTTCTATGTTCTATCACTTTACTGTGTTAGGCCCCATTCACACCAGGGTGTACCGGGAACGCGCATTGTGGTTACTGCATGTTTGCTGCGATTCTCCATCGGGTCCCTGGATGCATGCCAAATGTAGTACATGTTGCAAATTTAACATGCTTTCCCTGTTTTTCTTCCAAACGTTCATGTGTGAATGCGTTGGAAAGCTTGCTTGGCTGGTTTAATGACAACTTAAAAAGAACTATGGGGTCAGTGTTTTGCCCCATAGTTCTCCTCCTTGGGGTAACGGGAGGACACAAACTAGTGTCCTCCCGTCACCCTAAACTCAGTATATCCCGAGCTACAGCTCGCTGTATACTGAGACGCCGCACCTGGAGCGGATCCCGACTTAGATGACGGGATCCGCCCAGCTACGTGAGTGACAGCTGGCTCTGCCTATCTAGAGGCAGAGCCAGCTGTACCCGTCCCCTCCCCCGTTCGTTCCGCCAGTCAGCGCTGGCAGATCGGAGCGGGGAGAGGGGAATCCAGCCCCTCCCCTGTCACGGCAGAGAGCCGTGACAGGATCGAGAGATGAGGGAACCCGGTATGTTTTCCCTCACCTCCTGATCTACTGAGCTGACCTGTGACAGTCTCATTGTCACAGGTCGGCTTAGAACTATGACGTGACAGTCTCATTGTCACAGGTCGGCTTAGAACTATGACGTGAGTGGAAATCACTCATGTCATAGTTCTCCTTTAAGGGTGTTCTGCATTTGTGCATGTATGGTGAATATATGTTGAAGCATGTTCATGGTATGCACTAGTGTGAAAGGGGCCTTAGTTCCCCGCTTACACCTATTGCTGTTACAAACGAGCTACAACACAAGAAATTCCATGTTTTTCTATGGTCTCCAGTCACACCGGAGCGTTTGTACTCCAGCAGCAAAATGCTGAATGCAGAAAAAAAATACATTAGCCACTTTAGGCAATTTGTGGGTTGTTTTTCACCATTGACTTCCATGGAAATGCACAACACAAGCGGTTTGCATGTTTTTGTGTGTTTTGTACACTGACATGTTTCTCAATCTGCCAGCTGGAACAAGTCTTCATATGCTTGTGCCTAATGCATGCAAAAATGTATAAAATGCGCTTAACACCCTAGATGCTAATATGCGCAAAAACTGTCGCCTAGGTGTGTGGGGCATTACGGCTTGTACACGCTGGCGTAAAAGTGTTTGTCAATACAGTGTTTAGTTGTTGTTTTTTCTTTTATTTATTTATGGATGCACTCAGCTGTGTAAAGATCTATAAAATAGAAATAATCTGTCCAGAAGTCAGTACATTTCCACATGTATGCCAATAAATGCACGTACGTGTGTGTATAATGTTATTGGAATGGAAGTCATACATATGGATGCAAGCACTTTACTGACCATTTCATGCGTTTTCTTTACGCAGGCTCTTCCTGACGTAAATGATCAGTAACTTCATTACGGCCTTGTGCATGTGGCCTAAGGGCTCATTCACGCATATGTGAAAAAGAAACACGATGTTCAGATCCCGACAGTGTGTAGTTTTTTACAGATCTCAATGCAGCAGTATTGTATGTTATATGGGCATAGACATCAGTGTTTTATTACCCCATGTGCATGAGCCTCGTATTCCCCCTTCTTTGCTCCTACCAGATCCGCACTGTATGGTACAGCTGCTGCAGACTCCAGCCTGCTTTGTACATACATGGAGCGAATTCCATTCATTCCTATATAGAGGCTGTCTGTGTTTCCCAACCATTGCAGGGGGGGCTGTTTGGCTTGTATTTCTGTCTGTCCATTCCTGAGAGTAAATCTAGACATACGTTGATTACATTTTGGTCGAATCCTGCTTAAATGTGTACCGTTGGTGACTGTCAGCACCACCCAATTCGACTTAGGAATTTGACTGGGCCAGGTGGGAAGTTGGCAGCTCAATAGTGACTGCATCCTATCAGATGCAGTCACTGTTCGGGTATTCAGGTAGCTACGGCTTCTGAGGCTGTCTACAAATGCTGTTTTAAAAAAAAAAAAATCTATCTAATCTGGCTGTTATCTGTAATGGTTAATGTTTTTACGCTATATGTGCTGTGCCATTTAATTCTGTTTTATTGTAGGTGAATGTACTTTACTCCCATCGTCCCTTATCAGGGCCGTATTTAGACACCATGCCACTCTAGGCACGGCTGATTGATGGCGTTCTTTTGTAAATAACATAAACACCCCTGCTTCCACTCAATTTTTTAACCTAACCTCTTTTGATCTAACACAATGGTCAGACATTCCTACTCCCTCTGATGGTAACATACTAGATCTTGTTTTCTCTCCCCTATGCACTCCTTGCAACGTCTCTAACACTCCTTTCCCGCTCTCGGACCACAACCATGTCAGTTTCACCCTCACCCTGTCCCCAACCCTGAATCCACCTACACGGCACACTGTCACCCGGAGAAACTTTCGCCACCTCGACCCTTCTATTCTCTACTCCTGACTACCTCTATGACAAAATCTCACCCCTGTCTTGCCCTGACCTGGCTATTTCTGTCTACAACAGTTCGCTCTCATCCTCTCTAGACACTTTGGCTCCCCTCACTACACGCAGACTTAGACTACAACCGTGGCAAACAAAAGGAAAGCAGACATCTAAAAAGACATAGCTGTGCTCTTGAACGACTGTGACGGAAAACTAGGCTTCTGCAAGACCACCTTGTATAAAGCTGCGCTCCTAAAATATAATTCCTTCCTCCGTGCTGCCAAACAGACTTATTTTGTCACTAACACTCTTCCGGACCTTGTCAAAGGTTGGACTTGATGGACTAATGTCTTCAACCTCAAATACTATGTAACTATGTAACTCTCCTACTTCTAACTCTCTATGTCCTCCACCGCCACCACCCACTAACTCACTCACTGCCCAGGACATTGCCATTCATTTCAAAAACAAAATGGATACAATGCGGGATCAGATCACCACTGTGAGGTCACCTTCCCCTATTCATGTACCAGGCCCACCATCACACTTGTTACTCCTCTTTTGACCCTGTCACCACAAAGGAGGGTACAAAGCTTCTCTCGGACACCCACCTTGCCCCCTGGACCCTGTTCCCTCACCACTACTTCAGTCACCCTCTTACTCTATCCTACACTCAATCTCTCACTCTACTGGCATCTTTCCCTCCCCTCTAAAGCATGCCATGGTCACCCCAATTCCCAAAAAAACATCAATGGACCTCCACAATCTCAGACCAATCTCCTCACTCAAATTCACCTCCAAACTCCTAGAACGCATTATCTACAGCCGCCTGAGTCACTACCTCGCTGATAACCTTTTTGATCCCTTACAGTCTGGCTTTTGCCCCCCTACACACCACTGAAACCGCACTCTTAAAACTCACTAATGACTTACTAACAGCTAAAACCAATGGCCACTACTCCTTGCTCTTACTATCAGACCACATGCTCTTCCTCAAAAAAAACTCCACTCGCTTGGCCTACAAGACTCTGCTCTCATGGTTCTCCTCCTACCTCTCTAAGCGATCCTTTAGTGTCACCTACAAATTTAACTCTTGCTCTTTCTGTAGTGGTCCCCCGAGGCTATGTCCTTAGAACCCTTCTCTTCTCTATCTACACCTCCCTTGGTCAGGTAATAACCTCCACATGGCTTCCTAATACCATCTCTATGTCGATGACACTCAAATCTTATCTTCTCCACAACTCTGCCCCTCAGTGTCTCTGCGTGTCACTAATCTACTAACTGACATATCAGTCTGTATGTCACAACACTTCTTAAAACTCAACCTTTCAAAAACCGAGCTCATGATATTTCCTCCCGTCCATGTACCTTCCCCCAAATTTTCCCTTGAGATTGTTGGCACAACTATCCAAGCCTCCCCCCATGCCAAGGTCCTATGTGCCATCCTTTACTCAGACCTCACCTTTCTTCCCCACATCCAAACACTATCCAAATCCTGCCGCCTTCACCTTCGTAACATCTCCAAAATACGCCCCTTCCTGACCAATCAAACCGCAACATTACTCATCCACTCCCTTATCTCTCGTCTTGACTATTGCAACTCCCTCCTCATTGGCCTTCCACTACACAGGATATCCCCCCCTTCAGTCTATCATGAATGCAGCTGCCAGACTCATTCACCTAACCAACCGCTCAGTGTCTGCAACCCCCTCTGCTAATACCTGCATTGGCTTCCAATAGCCCAAAGGATAAAATTCTAAATATTAAAGGAGAACTATGGGGTCAGTGTTTTTTCCCATAGTTCTCCTAGAATAACGCCATAACCTCTTTTAGCTCTTCTCACCAGAATAACCTCTTTTAGCTCTTCTCACCAGCAAACAAGGGAAATAAGAGATGGCTCAATGTTCCTGAATCATAGAACCTTCTCACTAGAGCTGCAGCTAACGATTATTTTCAAAATCGATTAGTTAGCCGATTTATTGAGTTCGATTAATCGGATAAAAAATAAAATACATTTTAAATGGCTCCAGTAATGGGATTACTAGTTTGTATTGAGATTGTAGTCCATCACAGGAGCAAGCTTGGAGCGGTGGAGGTAAATAAGAAAAAAAAAAGTGTGGTGTGCAATATAGTGTAAAATGATATAGACGGCGTGTGGAGCGTGGATGCGGGCGGCTATGGCAGCAACGAGCGTGGGGTGGGGAGGAGGTGCAGCGCCTGAATAGGGCCAACTAACTAGAAGCCAATTAATCGATGATTGAAAAAGTTGACAACTTTTTCAATAATCGATTATGTCGATTAGTTGTTGCAGCCCTACTTCTCACCCCTCTTCCCCGTACAATTTCATTTGTAAATTTAGGCACAGATGTTCAAAATTGGCCAGAAGAGAACATAAGGACAATGTTGAGTTTTGGTACTGGCTCAAGCTCTGACCATCTAATGCCATTTTGGTAAATAAAAGGTCTGATGCCTGGGGATTGCAACCACCATAAATGAGTGCTGCTGTCATCCAGGAACTGTGTTTTATCCTCGTGCTGGTTAGTCAGAGCCAGCCAACGAGAGGCTGTTCCTATATACAGATAATGGATGATCCAGCTGCAGTTAAAACTGAGGACCGCAGCTGGACAGGAGGTGGTCGGTTTGTGTAAAGTAAGCTATACACAAGCAGGTTCTTGATAAACCAGAATAAGTTTGATGCTTGGGTGCCGCTGTTGGCGCCCTTCTGACCGACATCCCACAATCAGCTGATATAAGGAGGAAGTTGGAAAATTCTTGGCTGAATAAAGCTTGCAGCGGGCGATTCCTTGATCAACGCTCGTAACATTTGATTGGGGAATCCTGATATTTTCTTCAGCCGGCAGGATAAACAATGTGTTTTTATACCCAAATGTTTTAGGTGCTTGTATGTGGAGGATGGGGGCCTTTAAGGGATCTGAGGATTGCTTGTGGACAAAGGATAGTGTTATGAGTGGCACTTAGGCGATAACAAGCACTTTTAGGTATAGGAAGATCGGGTTCTGATTTGTGCACATGGCCTCAGCAAGGATTGTTCTGAAATCACAGCAGGTTCCTATAATGTGTCAGTCCAAAGGACTGTGGGGACATGTCTCGCTTACTGTCGCTTGCTGAAATATCTGCACTGTATAGCTAGTCTAGTTTCCCGTTATTGTGCCCAGTTCACACCTGAGTTTTGTTTAGCAATTCCTGAAGCGCAACTGCTCAAAATGAAGAATTCCACTATTCCAAAAGCAGCAGGAAAATGTGTGTTTTCCAGTCTGAGTCCAAAAACGCACAATTCTGTTCCTTGGACAACAAGTAAAAAGTAAAAACATGCCAAAAAAAAAAAATCCTCTAAATTGCCTGGGTATGCTCACACACTTAGTTGCGAATGGGGCCTTTATTTGCTAACAGAATGCAAGGGAAGCTGTTTGCTATGAATGGCCACAGAAATTGGCTTTATTGTATTTTCATTTTGTAAGTCATGATTTATATTTGTGTGAGTATTAGTAACATACTGAATGGCTACAGAAATTGGCTTTACTGTATATTCAGTAGTGAGGGTCATGCCTAATATTTGTGAGTATTAGGAACATACAATAAACTGTATGTGATTTTTATCTGCCATAACAAGTAGCACATACCATTGATTACTAATGTACAGGTTTGGCTTGCTCATTTCGTAGGTGTGTGATGACGTTTCTTTGGAACACTGATTCTCAGTTAGTGAATTCGACCTTCTGATCTGGTTTGAGGAAGTACTTTAATTAGCAAACATCACCCAGCCAGTTATATAGTGGATGTGTGAGGTGGGGTGATTGAGAAATCTATAAACGTAATCCTACCAATACCAGTCTCTTAATAAAAAGAGAACATTTTAACAGTGTAGTTTCATGTGACACAAGGCAGGCTAGTAAATCTTTCCTGCGGGGAAGATGGGGCTGCAGTTGGAGCCTTTAGGCCTTGTTCATACCGAAATCGATCGCTAAGAAACGTCTCCCCGCGTTCTGGGGTGGGAGGGGGCGGCGGTGCACTGAACTCAATGTAGAGGGTTACAATATCTGTCAGGTTTTTATTGCTGTCTGTGTCCCTGTTGGGGAGATTCACCCTCTATTAGTGCTGGTGACCATTATCACTGAAAAAATTAAATCCCATGTTTTGTGTTAACCTAACAGGAATAGATGGGACATTTTTCAATGAGGACTTTAGTTTTAGTGACCTCCAGGGATTTTTCTTTTCTGTTGTGGCTATTGGACAGGAAGTGAAGGGAAATCTCAATGGCAAAAAAAGTTAAGGGGTTATTGCCTCCCAAACTGAAAATAAAAATTGTAGCTTCAGTTCAGCATTAATAGTAATGATGTGGAGGCATTTAAAGGCGTATTACAGTTTGTGTGTCTGTTACCAATAGCAGCTAAGTTCCTGCGATCATTTCTCCATCACAGGTTGAAAATTATCTAGTTTCTATCTGCCATTCTTTTTTAATACAAGCTCTATAAATGGGCAATTATCTATTAAATCCATTCCAAATGCATTGCCCTCATTGGTCAGTTTCCATTCGTTTATATCCAATATAGGTTTACTCCTATTAATACAGCAGTGTTGCTCTAAGCAGACCAGGCAAGTTTTATCCTTTCTTCATTACAATGGAACTGAGATTCTGGGTGCTGTTGGATCCACTGTCCCCGGTTGTATATGAGCGCCGGTGTGACAGTGAGCACTTTTTACTAGTTTTCAGGGCTTAAACAGATTGATATTTGTAGAGTGACAGATGCTTGATAAAGGCCAACGCATCAGCTGTGAAGCCATGTGACAAGTTAATAAAAATACAGTACTTGTTTAATGCAAAGTAAACATTAATATATCAGCGCTTTAAACATTCCATTATCTAGCATGAAAAATGTTAACGTCAAACAAGCAACTGAATCTGTTGCAAACCTCGATTGCAGAGAAGTCTATTTACTTACCCTGGAGCCATGCAGTGTAGAATGTGTGTGGCGTGTGTGAAGAAATGTTCATTCTATTCAACAAGAGGATTCCCCAGGGCAGCTCATATTCAGGGGAAGCCTGAAATAGCATGGAGAACAAATGCTCCAGGGTCAATAAAGAGTACCTGTCACCTCCAGTGTTTTCAACCGCATGGGCAGGGTGGTATTGCGGCGGGAAACCATGCAATCTGCCTGGAATATCGCCTGGGCAGTCCCACACGATTGCGGTTGAAAACATGAATAGGTGAAATTATCCCAGAGGCAGATGCGTGATCGGATTTTTAGTTTCACTACAGCTGTGTGAAAGCAAATAAAATTAAAATTCTTCATCATAAAGAAATTGGCCTAAAATCATTAGTCTGTATTGTTACTTTTTCTTAAAGTGACAGGTGACATTAAAAAAAAAATTAGTAATTGAAAAAGTGGTATCGGGCCATCCCTAGTACAATGTATTGACAGCAGCGGACACCTCTCAGAATACCCAGTCGACTATTTTACAGCATGTCGATCAGACAAGAGTCGATCAGCCCGATCTCCCCTGCATTGGTGGTCAGTGCTTGCTCTTCTCTCTCTGGATCTCTCAACCCCTGATATTTCCCCCAACAGTAAAGTAAAAAAAACATTAAAAATCAATAATTGAATTAAAAAAAAATTAAAGTTTTATAATATATTTTTTACAAATGAGAAAAGGTTAGGGGAAAAAACATTTTCGGTTTCGGCCTCTTCTTTTTTTTTTTTTTTCTTTTTTTTTTAATTTTCCGGTTTTTAAAATTGTCATTTCGGTGCACCTCCTAATTTAAAGTGTTTTTGTTATCTGTTCCTTGAGTGCAAAAAAAATTATATTTTGGCTGGGTTGTTGCTTGTTCTGGTTGATATACAGACGATAGTGATACACAAGAGGGAGAAATTATAACTAGCATAGCACACATTCCAGGAAGCAAAGCCTGCGTATGTGATGAACCTGTACAGCTGAAGGAATATAAAGCATTAATACGTATTTAGAAGCAAATTTATGCCAAACTGTTCCTTTTACATTTCTATATGAAAGCTTTAAAATACTATACATTTATCATTTTAAAGTGTGCATAGTTATCTAATATCCAATAACATTTTTCCTGGATGACTGACGCAAACTTAGTATGACCATAGATACCCAGATATCTCCCTGGATTTCTTTGAATGGTTTGAGCACTGGTGCACAATGTTTTCCATAGTACATGCATTGAACTAGAGTCTATAGGAGAGTAAAGAATTGGATAGATTTTTTGGGGAAACTTTCCAAAAAAAAGATCTTTTGAGATAAGTACACCTCAGTTGGAGATGTGCTATAATGTCTTCTAAAGCAGAAATTGCATAATTTATTGCTTTATTACTTTAGCTCCCACCAAGATATGAGGCTCCACTGCGGTCAGCTTTTAGGTGATGCAAACAATTTTGGAGTGCTCTCCTTTGTCCGGGCCTGCTGTTATCTTGCTCTATATTAGCACAAGATCACAGTGTCTCGTTTAGAGAAGATAATGTGCTTTGTACTTCCATCAGTTCTATAATCCATTTAAGTTCTTTGCACTCAATGATCTATTTCCTCATCCTAAGACTTTCTTGTTACCCTTGTTCATTTCCATTCACAACAATCCATCCATTGAGCAGTTTATCTTTAGGTTAGTGGTCAATTTGCAGTAGATAGAACATGAATTTCATACAAGCTTTATTCATCTTTAAGGCAATGATCTTTGCCATGCGGCATGTATTTCAGAATGGAATGGTTCTGTAATAAAAAAAGTATTCTGCTAAAAATTACCTTGTTTTGGGAGGACTGCAATCTTTGTCACTACCAGAAGAAAGAAAGCTTCAGGCAGGAAGATCTTACAAGCCCTCATGTCAGCCAAAATGATTCTATGTGGGTACCTGATATGCTTGGCAGATTGTTTTGGATTCCACAGTTTGTAAATGTCAATGCTCAGGCATACATCAGTCCATTACAAGATGCCTGACTGGCAGTCCGATCATGTGTGCACCTCCATTTGTTATCTTTGTTTCCTTAAGGCTGAGTTCCACAGTTGCTGAAAGAATGTATGTGGCGAGTTTGTTTTCAGTGCCAGGCAGGAAAAGGTGTACTCAGCTGAGTAGAACACATCATAATTCCCTATTAGTTAGTCAATGGTCTGAATGTTTTGTATTTGAATCTGTGCCCAGACTATGCCCTCAAGTATTTACACATTCTGTCTAAGCAATTTAAAACGAGCCCTTCACCTCTGTAGCTATAGACATAGCGGAGAAACTAATTTTAACTTTACAACTTAAGTACTTGAACCTTGGCTCTTTTTTTTTTTTTGGAAGGGGGGTGAGTTAGATTTCCTGTCATGTTTTCATTGAGGGAGTTTAAATCTCTGTACTCTTTTGACTGCCGGTCACCTGGATAGAAAGTGAGGAAAATCTCAACCCTGTGTAAAGCTCGCCATACACCTATAGAAAGCTCGCCATACACCTATAGATTATCTGCAGATTCTCTATGGTCAGATGGAAAAAGTGCAACAGATTCCTCCATCTACGGAAACTGTGTGGATGGAGGAATCACTGGGCCAATCTTTTTGCTATTCAGCCCCGCTAGCTCTCAAAATACCTGAACAATCTGGATGCAGGCAAGCAAGATACTGAAGCTTGGCCCAGTGAGATTCCTCCATCCACACAGTTGCACTTTTCCATATGACCATAGAAAATCTGCAGGTAATCTATAGGCAGGGCTTGAAAAATGTTAGGGTATGTCAGCATGACCGGACTATAGCCTTGCAATTTGTTAAAATTTTTTGGGGACAGATAGTATACTTCCAAAAGAAAGCTCTATCACCAATGGGGGGGGTATTTTTTTACTATATAATGAAAAAGTACTGTAAATTTAGAGTAACTTTTTTTTCCCCCCTACGTTATGTTATAAAACATCTATTCTCACCCATATTTTTGGTAAAATATAAAAGACTGGGTCACGTCGGGTAAATAGACACCAAACTTGTCAAGCCTTAAAATTGCGCGCACCCTCAAAATCGCAAAAAAAACTACCACACTGATAATTGGCCATAGGCGACGCTTAAAACACTTTACTGCTCATCAGTTTAGTGTTATCAGTAATTAATGGCCCTAAAATTATTGCTATTGGCATGTAGCCAAAAGTGCAATTTTTGGCCGATATGTTTCGGCATCCTACATATCGATGCATCCCTACTTCCCTAGTCTGTTACCTAGCACATCTTCCTCCCTCCCCTGTCACGTCATAGCCATCTCTTCTGGTGCTGTCTAATTGCCCCTCACTTACCTACATAAAAACTTTTTCATAGCAGCTGGGGGAGGAGGAACAGAAATAATTGGGAGTGCCACCTGTATGACTGGAGTCTGATGGGCCCGCTAACATAACATCTAAAGGTGCCCATACACCTTACGATTATCGTACGATAATCGTATGTGATCGACTTTTCGTACGTGTGAATAGAGTGCCCGACCTATAGTACTGTTTGCTGGTCAAGCATGTTTGAAAACTTTGGTCGATTGTACAATGTTCACATGGTTGGTGGTTTTTCCGTCCGTCAAAAGTCGTACGATTAACACTGCGCATGCGCAAACTTAAATAATTGCGGTCAATTACCGCAAGTCATCCAGGTGTTTTTTTTTTTTAAACTAGCGCTGATTGAACCTCGCGATAACAGGGGTGTGGAATTCCTATCGCCCGATGCCCTGGACATGCAGTTTCGGGCGTCGGGCGAGTAGTTTTAAAGTACATTCAGCCCGGCTCCGGACAAGCAGAGCTGAATGTACATTGTGGAGCTGCCGCCTCTCGTTTACTACAAGTGGTCTGATCAGACCACTTGTATTTGAGCAGCGGCGATCGTTTCTGCCCGCACCCCCTGCTGTAGTTTTTGGGGTCGCCCGGGGGACCCCGAAAACTAAGGCACAACGGCTCAGCCATAGAGGCCATAGAGCAGACGAAAAACGTCTGCTCTACGGGCTCTCTGTGTGTTCTGTGAGACCGTGGCGCTGTAATCACAGCGCCACCTGTCTCGGCTGTCAGGAACTACACAGAACAGCTGTTCTGTGTTGGAGGGCAGGTTCCATAAAGAGAACCTGTCACCTCCAAACTATCACATAAGGGATTTTAATCTCCTATGTAATAGGAAGAACATTAAGGGGAAAAAGTAAATAAATAAAAAGTTAAAGAAAATTTAACTCCCCTCCGCCAGTATGGGTGTACTATCTGTCCCCCGTACTGCTGTCCAGCGCAGTCCTCCCCTATGCATTATGAATTTCGCTCGCAAATTGCAAGCACTCATTGGTTAACGTGGTCAGATGACTGCGCTGACCAGTGAGAAGCGCTATTTAGCACCGTAAAATATGTTTTGATTAGGGGTTCACCGATACTAGTATCAGTGCCGATACCGAGTATTTGGGCAAGTACTCGTACCCAAATGCTCCGATACCTTCCTCGATTATTGGAACTTACGGCCAGATGAAACTTTCCTCTGACTGGCAGTGCCGTAGGGGAACATGGAGCCAGCTTCCCATGCAATCAGGAAGCCGTGCGGCAAGTAATGACCCGCCTCCTGGTTTTCTGATTGGCCCGGGAAGCCGGCTCCTTGCTGATTGGCTGGAAAGCCGGCTTCCTGGCCAATCAGCATCGAGCCAGTTTCCCGGTCAATCAGGTCATTACTCGCCATCCGGCTTCCTGATTGACCGGGAAGCAGGTTTCCCGGCCAATCAAGCAGGCCAAACAACATGGAGCCGGCTTGGTGGCAATCAGGAACCTGGGCGGGATGTCTTTACCCGCTGCCCGGCTTCCTGATTACCAGGAAAGCCTGCTCTATGTCAGCGGAAGCACCGGTATTAGTATTCAGTGTCGGCGAGATCCGAAAGCAAAAAATCGGTACTCGATACCGAAAAACTAGTATTGTTGCATCCTTAGTTTTGATTAAAACTATTTTTTGTATTGGGACAAGTAGTTTTGGCCCCCACTTTAGCCCTTGGACAAGTAGTTTAAAAAAAAATTTCTACACCCCTGGATAATCGGGGCAGGATGGGGCTGTCGTACGAAAATCGTATGACTGTTCGATCATCGTCCGATCGTAAGGTGTATGGGCACCTTAAAGGTGGCAATACACTGTACAACCCTCGCAAGACTTTTTTGTCTTGTGAGGGTTGTAAAGTAATTTTAAAAACGTACGATCTGCCCATCTTGGACAGGCAGATTGTACTTCCTGCTGAGGCGTGCGCACACCGGCCTGTTCGGCAGTTGTCGAACAAGCACGCCACTAACCCACCAAGAATCTTTCGATTCTCGGCGGGTTTTCCAGCCTGCTTGTTCGAGGGAAGACGTGCAACCGTACAGTAGAAACGGTCGCACACCTTTTATACACTTTGCGATTATCATACGATCGCTGGATTTCTTGCGATTCCTGTCCGATAATCGTACAGTGTATGGGCACCTTAAGGCTAGGTTTTTTTTTTGCTTTCGAAAACCACATTTTTTCAACTGCATTCAATGCAGTTGTCAATGCATAAGAGATGTCTATGGGACTCAAACAGCGTGACAACTGCCCGAAAATAGCACCTGCACCTTTTTGTGGGACAGGCAAATTCTAATGTGTGGCGAATTGCAAAGGTGCCAACAGCTTCCATAGACTTGAATGCAAATCTCTTTTGTACAATAAATCGCAAAGGTGTGAACCGAGCCCAAGATGACAACCCGTTCGATGCGCCAGCGTGCGAAAATGACAATTGCGCTACTCATGTTACATATCGCGGCGAACGTCAGAGTGAGGGCAATCATTCTAGGGCCATCAATTACTGATGACACTGAACTGATGAGCGGTTAAAGCTTTTAAAGCGTCGCCTATGGCCAATTTTGGGTATTGTAGTTTTTCTAGGTTTCACGCGCAATTTTATGGCTCGACATGTTTGGTGTCTATTTACCCGACGTGACCCCGTCTCTTATATTTTAGTAAAAAATTGGGTAATGTTTTATTTAATATAGGGTAAACAGTTTTGTTTTTTGTTTTGTTTTTTTAACATTTTCGTTAATTTTTCCTTAATATAATAAAAAATAAAACCTAAAAGTACTGCAGCGCTGAATACTGAAAAATGGCCTGGAAGGAAGGGCGTGTAACACTGCGGACATCAAGTGGTTAACCACTTGCTGACTGGGGTGGTCCCCTTCCGGTCCAGGCCATTTTTCAGCGCTGCGGTACTTTGATTCATTCATTCATTCAGTCATGCAATGCTGTGCTGAAATTAATTTTATACTATTTTTGGAGGGGGACAGATAGCACTTTCTTTTGGTGGTATTTAACCTCTTGCCGTCCGCCCGTAGTAAAAAAACGG
>NW_017306815.1:299696-304951 GCF_000935625.1 Nanorana parkeri
TTTTTTTTTTTTTACTATATAGTGAAAAAAGAACCGTAATATAAAAGATGGGATCAAGTCGGGTAAATAGACACCAAACATGTCATGCCTTTTAAAATTGCGTGCGTGTGCGAAATTGCAAAACAGTACTGTGACGGACTGATCCATCACTGGGGCTTTTGAAGGAGCCTTGGGGGTAGCCTCCCAACTGATTATGGTCCTAGGACTATGGAGACCCCCTCGGACCTCCTGGGGTTACAAGGAACTATTATCCCAGGTTTTGTGTGGAGGGCATATACAGCATTTTCCCCTGACATTTAAGTGACCCTGTGCCCATTATAGGTACAGGGTGTGAATCCAGCAACAGCAAAGGTGTTAACTCTGGAGTGAGTCTCCCATTTACCTCGTTAGTCAAGTCTTTGTCCATTTATGCGATTGGGCTAACAATGGGATTAATTTGACACTAGATGTAGCTGACTTAATTAACATATGATAGACACTCGGGAAATAATCCCATATGTGTCTCCTCTCTCCCTATTCTTTGATGAAGGAACCGGGCAGGGGGTGGTCGGCTTGGATTGTTTAAATGTACTCCCGTGTGTGTGTGTGTGTGTGTGTGTGTGTGTGTGTGTTTTTCAATAAAGTCCGTTCCTCTTGACTTCAACATTGGTGTTGGTCTGATGTTTGGGGTAAATGTTTATTATTTTGGGAGTGTAGTCTTCTGTACTAATATATTGGTTCCGGCCAATAATTAGGCAGGTTTAGGCTGAGGACACTGGAATTCAGGTTCCAGCGGAGAGGAAGCTCATAGTGGTGGAGGCACCCAGTTGGGGTGCCGTGCAGTCCCTCGCAACTACCATGCCTAAAATTGGCCAAAGGCGATGCTGGAATTATGACTTTAATGTCACTTTAACAATGGCTATGATGAAAGAACATTACACAATTATGAAGGTTTTTTTTTGGTTAAATTGTCCCTGATTTCCAAATTGAGAGAGCAGTCTTTTACTTCAAAGGCATTTGAGCAGTGATTTTAGAAAGTATGATATTTAGTTACAGGTTTTTAAAAACATAAACACACATTGGCAACATTTACTTTAAGTGGATGAAAGAAATGTGTTTTATCTAGGGGAAGAAAACTAGAAATTGTTTCCTCCTAAGAAAGCTGTGTCATTGACTCTGCTGCTGTATAGATCACACTGAGGCTGCAGTTTCTCCTCATGGACCATGAGTGATGCTGGAATTTCCTTCTGGGTTGCTGGATGCTGACTGGCCTGACTCGTGTTCGATGCGTGTTAATGTCCACAGCTGTGATTGGGTAGACCCTGCTGCAGTGTGAATGCAGAGTCAGAGCAGCCGGCTTCAGGATTTTTGGTGTGAGCATTTGCAGAGTGAAGGCAAAACAGAAGACTTTGGTGATCTACCCATCTTACATAATGCATGCTGTGCCGCTACATTCCTGCTCTTAATTCTAGTGTTGACTTTCATTTTTGCTGTGTCATAGAAGAGAATAAGCAAGGTGTTCAAGGGAGTGTTTTTGAGGTGCTCATTCCTCATTCTCCCTATTTCTTCCTTGCTAACAAAAGAATGCTGAAGCCATTCTGGGAGTTCCTAGGCACGTATATTCCTTGGATAGCCTGCAAGGGCTCTGATGGTGATAATATAAATGGTCCCTCTATTACGGAGGGAGCTGATGCGAAGCAACAGCATGATGATGATGATGATGATGAGGGCCAAATTGTCCTGATGTTGGTGGCACCCTGGAAGGAGCTGCAGCAGGTAAAGCTTTCTTGTCAGTAAACCATCAAGCATGTCGGGAGACTGTCGCTCAACAGAGAAAATTAGAAACTCGTGAGACTGCATCTCTGACTTTAAATTGAGGCTGGAATTGTTTGCTGGGTGTGTACCTGTCTCTAGCTAATGCCGATTGCTGGGATTTTTAGTTCCTTAGCCACTCTGAAAGGTGCAATTGCGAAATGAATCTGATTTTAAAGGAGATGTGTCATAAGAAAATATGTAGGAACTGCCATTCCTCATGATGATGGCTGTTTCACAGTAACTCCCTGGCTTCATTACCCCCTGAATCTTACTGTCCCAGATCCAGACTTCTGACTACACTGGCTGCATACTTGTGCTGTCTGTGACTCAGACTGGAAGCAGCCACACGCAGCTCTTGCAGAAGATGTTTAACAATGACAGCCTACATATGTTTCGCATAAAAAAAAAAAATCTGCTTTATTAGACTCGCATGTCCCAGTAATTCTTTAACATACCTTATTCACTATAATGGGCAGACTGAGCTAGGTACACTTCTTTAGCCATGCGTTCTGATACCAATGGATGTATATATTTGTCTCCTGTATATTATCCTAACTGTCCTTGTATTGCATAAAATATTATCAAAGGACCCTGGACAAGTAATTTCCTCACATTTTCTATTCTGGTCTTTTAGTGCGTGAACTACCTATATGCAGCATGTACTTATCTTACATTGTCACTGTTGAGTCCGCTTAGTTGCCATAATGTGAATGCTATGAACAAGTTTCTATGGCTGTAGGAGTGCTAGTTCATTATGAACAAGGTCACATTTGACTTTGTTTCATGGAGTTCAGCGTAGCTAAGCCCTAGCATGATGTGACACCTTTCAGACTTGAATGTCATGTGTAAACGGCTACTAAACTACTAGTGGAGTTCAGTGCTCCAATATTGCAGCAGCTGTCACAGATCCATTCTGGATGTTGATTTGAATTGCTGGGGAATAGGTTTCATACATATAGTTAGCCAGATGCTTGAGTATTTGTAATAGGGCTTGTGCTAGTAAATTGGTTGTACCATAACAAAATTGCCATTAGATATGTTATCGCCAGTATTATCGCTCCTAATACATTTATCTAATTCACCACTAGACCTGGTTCACACGTGCGGCAAAACCAGGCAGGTAATGGGCAGCTTTGCCACCCCTGAACCTTCCCACCATTCGCCTGCCTCAATGTCGGCACAGCAGCAATGCTTCACTGTGGGTACACAGTTGTGGCATGGTATTATAGTAGGAAGTCCTCATAAGGATGCTGCTCATGTGAACAAGGTTATAGAATGACTCCTTCCTTTTTTGTTGTTGTGGCTACTAAATCACATCGCTGACCTGAAACAAGTATGCAGATCAGAAGTTTTAACTTCACTGCCTGTATGCTTGTTTTGCACTGCAATTGGTGTTTTTTAGAACATGGCCAGCAATGGCAGCCTTCTGGTTCTCTCAGGCTTCCTTTTAATGGTCTTTAATCTGCTGGCCAGATTTTGCAGCAAGTTAAAGGAGTGTTTTGTAATTTTGTTGAGCCATTCTTTGGTCAATGTCAGAATGTACCAGGGAGTGTCAGATTGTTGGCCAAGCATCTATGTTCAGCTACATTCCTGGTAGCAGCATTGATGCAATACGCAGAGGACAAACTCACGTGGACCTCTGTGAATCTGATCTCTTATCTATAATCTGTCTAATCTTTATTGGCTTGGATCACAGAGGTTTCATCTCCTAATTATTAACCATCCCTGTGCCGCATGATGTGCAGCCTTTTCCAGGTCCTATGGAAGGTCCTTGTATTTAGATTACTTGCACTGTGGATCTGGTTCCAGATTGGATATTCTTACACACTCTATACTTGGGGTTATTTTTTGCACACTTTAAATAAACAAACATCTGGCCTGTTATACTCTGTATCAGCCTTCCCAAACTTGTAGCAGTTGTATATTAACTTGTGATGAATTAATTCAATGGACTTACTCAGTAACGCAGTGCAAAAAGCTGAAAACCCCTAACCCCTGTGCAAGCTGAGAGCAGTCCTCTTGAAGTCTGACGGCTCTCCTTTTTAAGCTGTACGTCCTGTCCGTTTTTAAAGGGGACCCAAAGCCCTACCATTTTTAGATGCACATGTGAATAAGATCAACTAAATGTTGTAAATCCCATGAAAATGTGTTCATGTTTAACTACCTATCTAGGTTAAAAATGTAACTCTCTGGCTCCAAGCACAGCAAAGTGACAGGACTTGTGACCACTGTCAAAGGGTGGGGCTCATTGTTCAGGTAGAGCCAATGATAGGCTATCACTGATGAAACTTAATGCATTGGTAGATTTCACTTGAGCAATGACCTTGTTCCAATACATAGTCTGCTAGACGTGTTAGGTACTTTACAGCTTTGTATGTTTTTAGACTTGTAATTGGTGGGGCGGATGTGTGATTATGGGTGCGTGTTGGTGGGGGGGATGTGTGATTATGGGTGCGTGTTGGTGGGGGGGATGTGTTCTCTGTAAAGTAAGGTTACTAGTAAATGGCACCCTAAATGTGGCTTGGCCAAATGTGGAAAAACAAGCACCTGCAAACATGCAGGCACATGCGTCACAGCTATGAGTGTTTCCGCAACACATAGGTGTGAATGGGGATTTAGGGTACCTAGAGGTTCTCTTTAAAACAATACAGTTATAAAGCTCTACTAAGAGTTTTATATCGAAGACCTCATAAAACATGCAACAAATGCTTTTCCTGCGTCATTTTCCTTTTTAAATTGTACCTGATGTCATTTTGTGAGGAGTTCTATATATTGGCTTCTGCTGCAGGGAAATCACATTGGTAGGACAGGTGATGAAACCATCCAATGCATTCCTGAATTGACCTTTTAATTGGCTCTAAGATTGTAACAACCCAAATACCCTGCTTTTTAATTACATAAGCGTTTTCCTTTACTTGCACTGCAGTCCTCCATTTATGTCCTTGGTTGCCGAGAATGGCTTCTTAAGCCAATTGTGTATACTTCAATTTGTATAAGCCAATGTACTAAATGTGCAGATTGGAATGTGTAGCAGTAAAGTGTAATTGTGTGAGGATGCTTCCATATTTCGGGGGGTTTCCAGAATTGATAGAAGGGAGTTTCTTTGCTACGAGAAATTGTGGGGCCTCCCCATGGTCTTTATCAAAGCCAGGATACTGGTAAGCCCCCCCCCCCCCCTCTCCAGTAATTCAGTTTTTTTTCTGTTTATATCTTATCCTGTTTTAATAATTCCACATTTTCCTAAGTATGTGATATGTTACAAGTCCAGTATGTGGTTTTCTTTTCTGCCTGAAAGCCTTCATTGATTCAGTAAACAAAATCTTTCTATGCAGACAAAGATTGGTGTGCCTTTTGTTTAGTAAGTCTTTAACCACTTGCCGTCCGCTTGTAGTAAAAAAACGGACGGACGGCACTGCTGCATTGGCGGGTTGCCGTCGCCAGACAGCTTTTTTTTTTTTTTT
>NW_017306815.1:304962-327526 GCF_000935625.1 Nanorana parkeri
TATAATCGATTATGTCGATTAGTTGTTGCAGCCCTAAAAAATTCATTTCAGTACAGCGCTGCATGACGGAATAAATGTCAGTCAAAGTACCGCAGCGCTGAATACTGAAAAATGGCCTGGATGGGAAGGGGGTTTAACACCGCGGATGTCAACTGGTTAAAGGTCCTTGCTCTGCTAAACTCTGTACCCTCGTTCTTGTGAATGCACTTGATGCTGTTATAGGCCTGTATGCCTTTCCTTAGAGTGTTTCGTATGGCTGTTCCTCTGTTTGTTTGCACACAGTGCAATGTACATGGCTGATTTCTGCTGCTGGGCCAGCCATGTAATGTCGGCTTTGTAGGCAGGTTTTTAAGTTTGCGCATGTGACGGAGTAGGTGTGGAGCAGAGTGCCAAACTGCACTTGCACACCATAGCTCTGTTCTCTGACATCACCTGGATAGGAAATGGCGCTAATCTCCAGAATGGGACACAGACCATAAAAAAAGCCTACTTGGTAATTTTGAAGTTACTATTTGCAGACTCATTTGACTTCAATTTCATCAGTCCACTGTGTGTGTGTGTGTGTGTGTGTGTGTCCATAGCCTAGTGTTTTTAAATTGTGAATGTGGCTCAGTGCATAGGTGTCAATTTGTGCAACTAAGGGCTTTGTATGGGTGAAGGTCTGAACACAAGGCAGTTTCTATTAACAGGCTTGTGAATCTTGGTAAGATTTGTCGAGCCCAGCTTGAAGTCGTGCCTCCCTAGTACAATGGTTACCTCTGTTCCCGATCCATGGATCTTCACTTAGCTGTCCTGCTATAAGCAGCACAAACATTCTTCTGAATCTTTTCATCCTGCCCAATCCGTTCTCTCTGCAGGAAAATTGAAGACCGCCATGACTGGCTCCTGACAGAAATAAACAAGGTCGCAGTGTGCATGCCCTAAAGTTCTTCCAGGGGTGCTCCTGGAAGTAAGGCTGGGCAGGCAAGGCCACACAGTGAAGGTCATTGACATGGGAACAAACATCGGATGGGTGGGCTGCACTCAGGGGGTTGAGCATGCCTTGAACGACAACTTGTATCAAAGGTACAGTTGTCACTTAAGGAACAACTGTGCGGAGAGAGACATGTAGGCTGCCATTTTCAAACTTCTCTTTAAAATGCCCCTTGCTTGGCTGCTTCTGACGTCAATACTTTTTCACTGATGGAGGGATGATTTAATGCAGGACATTTGGTGAAAATGGATTGAACAGAAACGTGTGCAACAAATTTGGTTTAAGTGTTTGGCTTTGGATGCACTTTAATTATGAGATGTTATTTTATTTCCCTTTTGTTGTCCTTTTTTATTATCATATAGCTGTTTAAAGTTTGAATGCCTTTTTATTCTGGTATGCATTGAGCAAAGATAACATACTTTTAGTGTTTATTGAACTTATGACTTGTGCACATTTGGCAAAGATCAAATGGAAACTTACAAGTGTCAGCTCTTGTTCTGTCATAACATTTTGATACTCAATATGCCTGGCATTTTAAGCAATGCACCTTGTGATGTGGAGGGTCTTCTCACCCTTTGCCTTAATAACATTGACATCTGCTGTCACGTAGCTGCACTTGTGTGTTGTCCATTATGAAGCTAGAGAATCCCTTGTCCCTTTCAGTGACTTGCCCTCTCTGGGATTGGCTGGCTTTAGAAGGCTGGTCTTGTCAGTTAGACTGGCTTCAATGGGAGGGGGCTGGTCTGTGTCTTCCAATAGCAGCTTTGCACAGACACCTAAGGCTTGTAACCTGCCGGTTTCAGCATTCACTGTAGAGAAAGCGTGGGGGTGCAGAGGAGTACAGAGCTGACGCAGGTGTAAGCGTCTTCATGATGCTTTGTCTGAGCTTGTACGTGTCGGTTCTTGATCCGTCTCAGGCAGAGTTTCAGTGCTTTGAGTCGAATGGACTGCCCTCAGAGCTGAAGTCCATTTTTAGGCTGAGCCTTTTTATACCATCTCAGGAATTTTCAACTTACAGGCAGTGGAGACAGGTGAGTCCTTGGCTGCTTTACTTTGGCTATCATTTACCTAGGACGTTCAGTGACTGGTGCGGGTGTTTTTCACTGTACAGTCTTGTTGTAGCGTACAATTCTAGTCCTTTTTACTCTTCTTTTACCACACATACATATCTACATATTGCCTTATCTACTTTTTACCCCTGTGTCCTGAGTGACTGCCTTCTGTGCGTTTTGTTACTTAGTCATAGCACTTTATATAGGAAAATCTTCGTAGCAATGGCTCGAGTGGTTTAACTGCAGCAGCTACCATCGGTGAAAGGGAAAGAAGTGTGCAGGCTTCACCAATCGGTGAACCAATTTTTTTATAAAGTACCATGCATTATGGTCAACCATTTCTTGCATACTCCTTAACACGGACCTTTTAATTTTATGCAAATGCTTTCCAAACAATTGCTTTTGCTCTATCATCCCTTACTGCATGTTACTGTATCTGGTTTTCATATTTGCTAAAACACGGTACTTATGGAATAATTCAGTTCAAGCAATCTGAATCTGTGATGTATGTATTACTAGTTGAGGTTCTGACCCTACTATAGTTTAGAGCTCTTCAGTTTGCATAGTTCATGTGCTCAATAATTGGTGTAGACGTGTGTGATTCAGGTTTGGACGTGGTAATCTAACCAAGAATACATTTGTCAGCTGAGGAATCTACCTTTTTGTTATATTTGTAAATGTTACAACCCCCCCATGCATGATTGTAGGATTCACTTAAGGCCAACAGTGTGCCCGCTGGTCAGGGTGTAAAGTCACGCACCCAGCTATCTTTAGTGTAAGCACTCCGTGTCCCCTGAGGGAGTAGTGTGACTGCAGCTCAGACAGTTACAAAGGTCACTGTAAATCTCTCTGCCGATCTCACTTGGCTCATCCTGTGGTTGCAATGGGTACCCATTAACCCGTCAGTTGCTTGTGTCTGCTTTGTGTGTAAATTGGTTTACCTAAGCAGTTAACAAAAAAAAAAACATTTCTGGGTGAAATATATATTAAAACTGGAGCAGACCAAATCGAGCAGATTTGCACTGACACCAATCAGCTTCTCTATCATTTTCAAATCTTACCTGAGCTAACTGAAGAGATGCTGATTGGTTGCCATGGGCAACTGCTCCGGTTTTTATAAATTCCCCCCTCTGTGTCCAGTTTTCAGACACATTTGCTGAATTATACAAGACAAATGTGTGCAGATTTTAATTGAGATGCAAAATATTGAAGTCAGGTTTGCATAACAATAGAATCGCGTGTGCTTTATATGGGACATGAGTTCTGTCTGTAGACTGCTTCCGTCAAGTGGCAACTTATTCTTTTTCCAGTTCTTTCCTGCACTTAGGCAGCCTGCCAGTTGATGATCTGCTTCTTACATCCAGAATGACCGTGCAAATCTGTGTTTCCTTTTCTCCCCCAACAGAAAATAGTGAAAGCTGGAGATAAGGACCAGGATGGGCAACTGGACTTCGAGGAGTTTGTGCACTACCTTCGTGACCATGAGAAGAAGCTCAGATTGGTCTTCCGCAGCCTGGACAAAAAGAATGATGGTTAGTAAACTTGCCTGTCCTCCTACAGAGCCTTATTACACCTAGATTATGCTTGCCGGCTGATCGTCTACAGCTGTCCATCCCAGTTGTAAGCATTGTATTGATTTTAAGAGACTGGTATTTGAAGTCCTTATTCAAGCCAGGATGTTTGTTAGTTGTGTTCCATCCTAATAAATGCATGCTATAAATTCACTTAGCACTGACCAGTACAACAAATCCATTCCAAATATACTCAGAGTAACCTCATTCATTGAGGCTATGGATCACAATCTAGCAGGAGTTTATCTTAGCTGCCACCATTATAATTCTAGGACCTGTTAGCCTATGCATCCGAGCAGCCCCGAGACTTGTACTGAAATCAGAGGAAGGCTTGCCTAGTAGACCAGGTCTTTAAGCAGGCCAAGTGGTCGTTATGAAAAAGTTTTTGTCTAAACCTATTGGCTCAGAGGAGTGGTTCTTAGACTGCTGTTTTTTTCTTTTCTCTGTTATGTTAAAATATGATATTTGTGTTCCTCATAGGTCGAATTGATGTGCAGGAAATAATGCAATCTCTCTGTGACCTTGGTGTGACTATCTCTGAGCAGCAAGCAGAGAAAATCCTTAAGAAGTGAGCTTACTAAAATGCCTCTGTCAACCAATTCTGTCTTCAGGTTCTGTAGTCTGTCCTGTATTGCGCTGACGCCTCTTTCTCGTGTTTCCCTTCTGGATGCTATCCCACCTAACGCAATAAAGTAATTTAATCATCAATTAATCCCAGGGTTGCCCAAAAATACCTTCGGAGTTAGAGAAGCTCATGGCATATCCTGACCGCTATAACTGTATCTGGGTATTAGAAGCTTTCGGGGGGTTTTGTATAGAACTTTCTGGGAGTAACTGTTTTATCTGTGCTGTCTTTCCTTTTGCTTCTGTCTGTGTGGCTGTCAGAATTAGGACAGGCAGCCGCTGGAGTCCTGTCACTCAGTAAGTATGTTGCCCTCTCGTCACCCTCCCTCTGTCTTGTGACTTTCTGTGCTCATGCATTGTGCATGTCTGCCTGTGTTGTGCTCTGCGATCACTGACTCCATGCAAATGGCCTTTTGTTTTTCAGCATGGATAAGAATGGCACAATGACAATAGACTGGAATGAGTGGAGGGATTACCATCTCTTACATCCTGCCGAGAACATTCCTGAAATCATCCTTTACTGGAAACACTCTACAGTAAGTGCTAATTTAACTCCTTCCTATGTGTTGGCACTGCATGCTTTGCAGGAACTTGGTGCTCGAATACTCTTTTTATATTGTGGAATGACCTTAACTGTGTGCAGCTATATACTCGGCATTTGCAAGTTTTGACTATTACAAGAGCATTAGTCTGAACAAGAGTGTATTGCTACGTGTCTTCTCTGTGCAGTGCAGAAACATGGCAGCTGCTATTGCTGACTTTTGAAAATGTTTGTTGCTTGAATACTGATGTGAATGTCAACTCCTGATATGCACACTTGTTACGGTCACTGGTTCAAAGTTTTTTTTTTAGGGGGGAAGGGGGGGGGGGGGGGAAGAGGATCCTTATGACTGCCAGGCAAGTAGCATTTTCAGTAAAGATCAGCAATAGCAGGCTCTATTTTTATTTTTTTCATCCCGCATACTCTGTTCCTTTTTAGGCATTTTTATGTTTAATTTGTACATGTAGTATGATCAGGTAGCAGGATATTTCCTCTGCATGACTCTCATAGCGAAGGTCCATAGTAGTCTGGAATTAAATTATTCAACAGTCAAATTTTTTATAATCATAAGAAAACCACAAAGTGACCTGGTTCAGGATGCAAGATTGTCATGCCCTAGACATAACCAAACTGTCAGCCCCAGCTGAGGAGAGTTGGTTTTGGTAAAATGGGTTCCCAAATGTAGGTTGTGTACAGGGATCTAACAAACTATTGCTGTTCCTTGTTATAATCCGAGAAACTGACCCTTGCATGGCATTTTGCAATTTATCAAAACCTAACGGCATTCATCAGGGGACCAACGCACATGTCTGAAAGAGCTCATGTCTTGTAATTGTATCTGGCGCTAAGTGGGTAAACACCAAATCATGAAAATCTGACACCAAACTGTTTGCAGAGTGTAACTGGTCCCAGTCAGCCTGTGCTGGTTTGTTCCACCCCCTGCAGCCAAAGGCTTTTGTGGTGTAGCAACCGGTTATGCTGCCATTTGCATATCTTTCATTTGCATTGCCAGTCTTCACTAAAGTACTAGTTGGGAGCAGACGTGTACAGGAGCTCTGAGGCTGTCCATTGTAGAGCATGGTTTATATATACTGCCTGAATAGTGGCAACACTGACCCCATCACTCTCCTCCCTCTGCAGATATTTGATGTTGGAGAAAACCTCCTCGTGCCTGATGAATTTACTGTGGAGGAGAAACAAACTGGAATGTGGTGGAGGCATCTTGTGGCTGGTGGTGGAGCTGGTGCCGTGTCGCGGACATGTACAGCTCCCTTGGATCGGCTAAAGGTTCTCATGCAGGTTAGTAGAGTTTTATGGTGTGCAGATTCCACAACTGTGGGAAATGGTTGTTTTCATACGATGAGGTATGCATAGAGGGGGAATACCACATCCTAATCATTTTATATCACAGAGAAAAAAAGAACGTTCAGACTTTTAAGGTACTCCAAGGGTACTTTTTTTTATTTTTTTATTTAAACATATCTAAAAATACATAACTTTAAAAGGACAAAAGATTGTCTACAAAATACCAAAGGGTGTAGCCGCATCCTCCCACAATATTCACATTACAGTTTTCTGGATACCGGCTTCCTTATTTTTTTTGTAGTCCAGTGGGAGGAAAACATTACATGTTACATTTTATTTAAAAAGAAAAGTACACTTGTATGATCCTTGGAGTACCTTTAAAAGTTCGAACCTTCTTTTTTTTCTGAACTGTAGGAAATGGACATAGTTGCTACTTTATAGTGTGAAATGTTCCGTATCGATTTAATGATGCAAGCTTTCACAACTTTCATTGCATGAGGGCATGGAGAATTGTGTAACTGCTGTTAAAGATAAATGGAGGATTGCTGGACTTTGTTCTGTACATTACAAATGACATCTGCTTTTTTAGTTCACTCTGTGTCATAGAACAGGACAGGTTCTTTGGCATTCAGCAATTTCAGGGTTTAAATTTGTGTAACAAGGTCATATGAGAAGCTTGGGTGCAGCTGCAATAGAGTGAAAGGATTCTTATGGTTCTGTCATTCCTGTAGAAAAAAAAAACCTAGATGTAAAGGTATTTTAGTTAGTGCAGAAATTAGTTTACCACTTTTTGTGATGTTTGTTTGGAGTAATACTATCGCTCCTATGTTTTCTATCTTGCAAGAATGACATGTTTATTGAACCGCATTGGTTCGGGAGATGGCCTCCTCTATGTGCACGGGCTGGCTTACTAAGTGGCTTTTACTGGTAATCTGCTGTTGGTTTGTTGCGATCAACACTAGATTCAGATCCATGTGTTGCAATTGTTAATCACTGTTTTCTGAAAGACGTATTATAGCAGTGACGCACTAGCAGCTGAGTGATTGTGTATTTAGCTGAAGTACTGTGAGTTATTACACATTCCTGCTGGGATTACATAGCCCTCCTACAAATGAGCAGAAGCCATTGTGCCGGTATTAGTAGCGATTTCTGACCACATGCCTCGTGTTGTCTCTTGCAGGTCCATGGTTCACGCAGCAACAACATGTCCATGGTAGGGGGCTTCACACAGATGCTCCGTGAAGGAGGCTTCCGCTCACTGTGGCGAGGAAATGGCATCAATGTCATTAAAATTGCTCCAGAGTCTGCTATTAAGTTCATGGCATATGAACAGGTGAGTTTGTCACAATCTGCTCCTGTGTAACAGTGCTTGCACAATGTCGTAGGTAAATACAAAGCGGTTGATGAAATGATGTGTAGACTTGAGCATTCACATTCCACTAAAGGGAAATTTGTTAGAAAGCTAAACTTTTGCATTAGTAATTTAAGAGAATGCTGGAGTCTGTTTTACAGAATATTAACTTGTTCTACTGCTTTACTTTTAACTTTTTATCTAACTTGTCCCTGATTTTGCTTTCTGCAGATTAAACGTGTCATTGGTAGTGACCAAGAGATCTTGGGTATACGTGAGAGGTTGGTGGCCGGGTCTCTAGCTGGAGTGATTGCCCAGAGCAGTATATACCCCATGGAGGTGAGGACATGAGCTGCTGGAATACAGTTGATACAATCTGTGCTTGTGATGTTGGTGCTTAATGAACTTCTCAATGATTGCAGGTCTTGAAAACAAGGATGGCTCTGAGGAAGACTGGACAATATCAAGGGATGTTGGACTGTGCCAAAAAGATTTTGCTAAAGGAAGGGGCATCTGCCTTCTACAAGGGATATGTCCCCAACATGTTGGGGATCATTCCTTATGCTGGAATTGACTTGGCAGTATATGAGGTGAGCTACCACGGTTCCACTTTCATTGTTGTCCATCTGCAGTCCAAATTTGATTTTCTACAGTTGAGTTGTGCAAAATTGAGCTTGGATATTCACTTTCAATGTACATCGACAATGTCAGATTTACCTGCATTGCTATGACCCTACTTCTAGACATGCCCAGCTTTTTCTTGTGTTGAGTAATGTTAGTAAAATAATCTTTTGTTTTGATCTAAACATCTGCTTTGATTATAAACAAAATCCCTAAATCCCTAGTATTTTTATTTCTAACTAATTGTATTTCTCTCTGAAGACTCTGAAGAACGCCTGGCTGAATCGGTATGCCACAAGCAGTGCTGACCCTGGCGTCTTTGTATTACTCGCCTGTGGGACCATATCCAGTACATGTGGGCAGCTCTCAAGCTATCCCCTGGCTTTGGTGAGGACACGCATGCAGGCACAGGGTGAGTACATCTGCCAATCAGACCGTTTTTAAGGTGCATCTCTGCATATGTCAAGCTGGCAAAAGACAAATCGCTTAACACTACAAAGCAGTTGGGTTTTTGGCTGCTCTAAAATACTCCGAGCACCTTGCAAGCTAATTATACCCATAGATTGTAAATGGCAGTTACCCAATTGGGCGATGATGCCAGGGCTGTAAAATACCTGTAGGTACGTTTTTTGGCTGGAACATCTCAGATAATGACAATAGAACAAGATAGAAAAGCTCCTACCCCTTCCCATTCAGCATAAACTGAATATAAGTGATTTCTTGGGTGTACTTTTGTTCCTCGATGGCAGACTTGTGTGCTGTATGGGGAGATAGCTCATACATCTATGCCAGGCTAATCTAGTGTCTAGGGACACCTTTTTAAAGGGATTGTTTGGGGGTTTTTTTTATGACGTTTATTTAGAGGTATTTATATAGCGCCGACAATTTACGCTGCACTTACACAGTGCGCATTCACATCAGTCCCTGTCCTCATGGAGCTTACAATCTAAGGTCCCTATACTCGCATGCATACATACAAGGACAATTTAGACAGGAGCCAGTTAACCTTCCATCATGTCTTTTTGGAGTATGTGAGGAAACTGGAGTACCAGAAGGTAACCCACGCAAGCACAGGTAGAGCACGCAAACTCCTTGTAGATGGTGGCCTGGCAGAATCGTGAACCACAGTCACTGTGCTGCCCATAGCCAGTTTTTCAGGGATCTCCCGATTACTGTATTTATTTACGGTCTCTTTTGCCAGTAAAATTGCCAGTTGCAGCCATCAGTATGTACAGGGGCTATTCAGGGGTCTCTTTAATCTTCTATTGTGTTGGTAAATTTTAAAAGGACAACAAAGATGTTTGTAGTATGGAAATGTGCAGTTTATTTGCAGCTTATAAATACAACAGTGAAAAGACACCATATTTTTTTATTGTAAGCAACAATATATCCGATATCTGTTTAGTCCAGATTTTATCTGTGAAATACTAAAGCATTGTGGTTTGATGGCACTTTGTTTTATTTGCAGCTTCCATTGAAGGCGCTCCACAGGTGAATATGAGCAGTCTCTTCAAACATATCATACAGACAGAGGGAGCTACTGGACTGTACCGGGGTCTGGCCCCCAATTTTATGAAGGTGATCCCGGCCGTCAGCATCAGTTATGTTGTGTACGAGAACCTGAAGCTCACACTGGGAGTGACTTCGCGGTGATAAGCAGCTATTATGCTGTTGCCAGACATTAGACTTGGGGGGGGGGGGGGTAACTCCCTGGATGTCAATGGTCCTGTTCTCATTCTGTGAATGTGTTTAACACTAAAAGCGACGGAGTAAAGCTGTGATAAGCCAGGAAACAGAAGGATGTCAGACTTGGCCTTTGTTTTTTAGGAACTCTTCACCTAATCAACAATTGCTCTCATTCCATGCGCCTTCCTTATGGGGTGACCAGTAGCATCTTCCAAACTGGAACCGTGTTTACATATGTTTGTGGGGGGGTTTTTGTTTTTTACTTGTCCCATTTTCTGTATTGAGCTTATCACGTGGCAGCATGTGTTCTCTGAATGTACTTGATATACTGAAAATACAACTTGCAGCATGCATATTGACAATGCTGTTGTCGCATCCAGAGATGAGGATATGATTCAATGTATATGTAACTCCACACCAGCTTCTAAGTTATTCTGCTGCTGTGGAATTACTGTCCTTGATTAGATTGAAATATGAAGACTTGCAGTTCCACAGTACCTAGAACCTTTCCAACGTAATACAGACTTCTCCTTCCAGTGTTGCATGGTTATACAAGTGGCACTGAATGGCTGCCTGGTTTTATTGCTGCTTACTAGGCTACCTTACATTCAAAACTTCACTTTAAAACGTTGGTTTGGATGGGTGGAGGATAAGTAATACAGCTGCTGTGTATTTACATGTGCCTGTGTAACCTTACTGTGAAGATATGCAATCTTAAGGGTTCCTTTCCTTCAGATTCTGTGCTTGTTCATATCGGTGAGGAACTTCCAGGCAAACTGTACATACCAAGTGCTGTATTCCCTCCCCACCCTAAAACAAATTATTTGGGTTTTTTGTTTAACTTATTTTTTTTGGGGGGGGGGGGGAATGCCCTTTTTTTTAATCTGGGCCAAAATCCACATAGCCAATTCCATTCAATCAGAGCATGCTGCTCGGCTCTTTATCATTTGGCTCATGAGCATCCGCTCGGCTTACAAAAAGGGCGCCTCAACTGGTCACTGACCTCACTGCTGCTGGGATGTTATGATTTTACTTTAGGAAAGTAACCTAGCAGCAGCATGGTGTCTTAAGTTTTGCAAATGCTGCCGTCCCACACATGACCGTAGTCTGTGTCCATCCAGGACAGTGTTTGCTTGCACATTCCTCTGGTTTGTTTTTTTTGTCATGGTTTTTACTGCCTAGCTTGTATATTTATTATATATTTATTTAAAAGAAAATAACAGTGAGATATTTTTACAAATGTTTAATTATAGATATAGTATTATGGCTTTTTTAAAAACTTTTTTTGACTAACGTGTTATTTTTGCAGAGTATACAAAAGTCAGAGCAGACATTAGGCAGTTAAGGTACTTTGGTCAAATACATAGTTACCTCTGCCCAGGGTTTTAAGTTCTTACCTAAGAGCCGCTCCCTTCTGAACTCTGATCTGTTGGGAGGGGGAAGTGGCTGGAGATCACATTTTTAAGTTAGTGGTTGTCAGTACGGTTTGAGGTCAACGGGAGCAAAGAAATGTTTCTGGGATCTACAAACAGATAAGCCATCTGTTCAGACCTCAAAGAAAATTTGCACTTTACGTAGTAGGATTTTGTAAGAATTTGGAGTGAATGGTTTGGTGCTTTATACACTATCCCCCCCCCCCCTTGCTATTAAGGGTTCCGTCCACTCAAAACAAATATTCAAATTTTGGGTCTATTCTAGTGTCAGTCCTCCATCTTCTCTTGGGGTTCCCAGCAGTGACATTTGTACCTCGAGTTTCAAACACTGTCAACCTGCTGTGACTATGAGAAGTGAGCCCTATATCCTCCCTGTACATTTCCTTTTTAGGCAATGCTTCAGGCAGAGCAAGTTATCTTCTTCTGAATTGAAAATATCTTATGACATCAGAGATGGAGTAACTTGTAGAAAGACCTCGGCACAGGAAACGTGAAGAGGTGGATGATTTGAGTGACATGGGACCACTAGTCTATCCATGACTGACATTTTTAGTAAACTGACCCTTTTTCTACTATGCATCCTTTCTGTAGGAATGATATTTGCATGTAGAAATACCTGTACTATTGTTAATTGATGGAAGCAAATTTGACAATTGTTGGCTTTTCCATTTTAAACTGCATCTCCCTTGAATGCTTTGAGAGGTGTAAGTAAACCCGTCTGCCTGCCTTTATTGTGACAGGAGTTAATCATAGATTGAATACAGAGTTTTTATACAGATTCATATGACTTGGAGGACAATTGGGAAATTCCCATGACCTGTCAATGGGATGTATGTAAAGCATTTGGATTTTTATGCTTTGCTACTCTGATACTTTCAAATCCAAGAGAAGAAAGATGTATATTGACTGTGTCTAAGCAAAGTACAGTATTTGAAACCCAGTGTTTCAATATGTCTTTTGTTCTTTGTATTCTTTAATTTCTGGGTTCAGATGGATTGACTTTTCTGGTGGGTGCTTCACTTAGCTGGCTTAACGTCCCAAAAATGGTTTATGCCTCTGTTCCTATCTCAGTTAGCTAGTTAAAGTACAAGTCCCAAAGAAAAAATATTTGGATGAGAAGTTTGTTAGGACTTTGTATGAAATTATACTTTTGTTAGCTTATAAAGATCTGCCTTAACGCTCATTTATTGCTCTTCAAATCTGCTCCTCTGCATTTGGGGCACAGGCAAAAAGGTAATGGGAGCAGATCTTTACAAAAGTGTGGTGTGTGTGTTCACACCCTCTAAAGTAGTTTCGAATAAATATTTACCATTGCACAGAATAAATTGCGCTGGCTTAACATGCTGAGATGTGGCTGATGATGATGAGCCACAAAACTGTGGTCCCTGTTTGTATGTTATGGAACTTTAGAGCTCTGTATTCTGTTTTGCAGCTCCTTAATAGGAGCCAGCAGTTTCCACAGGCTGATGTAAACGCTGGTCCTCTATCTAATGTGGGACCTAACAATCCAGTCATGCTGTGTTAGTATTCGGGCTTCATGTTTAACAGTGGCTGGGGAGACATAGGTTTCCTGATATTTATTTGTTTAGAGCTTTTACCTTGACTTAGCTCCTATTACACACCAAAATAAATTGTGAACAAGTCCACAACAAAGCAAGAAACAATGCAAAAAACTGTCAATGGTAAACCTGCCTGTTGTAAGTAAACAGAATGCTGTTCATGCCAAGAGTGCTTGTTCTAGAGTCTGTTTAATAAAGTTCTTTATATTGTGATAAACAAGATTTTGGTTTCTTTCTTTTGTAAAAAAAAAAAAATGACCCCTGCGATTTCCTGCATGTCCAGATTGAGCACAGTACTCGCCTCAAGATTTCTTCTCCAGTCTGTCCTGCATAGAACTGGATTTGCCAAACTCTAAACTAGCCTCTCCAAGACATGGAAATCTTCAAAGTAGCTGGAAGGAGTCACCTGTTAATCTGTAACCAGCAGGGAGTGGAGAATTCATGAGTATGCTAGTATTTGTCCAAGCCTGCAGTCTCTTGTATGAATACAATTTACTGCAATACTTTGTGCTTCATCTGATCTAGTTTTGAGCCCTTTCTCAAATGTTAATGATATTGATAGCAGTGGGTTTGATATATCATTTCCCATTAAGAGAAATATCTGTATTCTTTGTAGTCTCAATGTTTTGGGTTTAGTTCACACCAGAAACTGCATGCATATGCGCAGTTGCATTGCAATCTGTTTTTTTATGCGTTCAGATGCGTTTTTTCCCCTAGATGCCACAATCCTGTATTTTGTATGCGTTCCAGTACGCTTGCATGCGTTCCGGTGCAGTTAGATGCAACTAAAATAGGACAAGCAGTACTTTTTTCTGAGTGCATCTGAACAGACTGCAATGGTGTGAATACAGCACGAGAGAGCCCATAGGAAAGCATTGTGATGTATTTTGGCTGCGGCAGTCAAACTAAACGGACTGCATCACAACTGCATATGGTGGAACTGAGCCCAGCGGACGGGAGGTGGTTAAAGCGGCATTTATCAACCACTTTTCAGTCATGCACCCTTTAAAAGTATGCAACATCTCAAGGCCCCCCCATCTAAAAAAAAATGTGTGGCCTCTCCAAAAGCCTTACCAGGCCCTTATCCCTGATACAGGTCTGGTATGGATTTTAAGGAGAGACCCACACAAACAAATGGGGCTCCCCTTCACATCAGAGCCCCCCTACCTTGCTGTGTGCTAATTTGGACAGTGAGAATTGTTCTTGCCCACGATCACAAACAAAATACTTTTGTTTTAGAAGAATGATTTAGGCAAAAGGCTGCAAGTCAGGGTATAAGTTAAGTTTCTATGTGATGACCCTTCCTGCCCCCCCCTCTTTTGCCTTGCAATGATCTATAAGGAGGGGGTGGAGCAACAGCTTGCTGTTTTTTTTGGAGTTTGTTGCTGTGAAATGCAAGGCCCATTTTAATAAACTTTTACTAATCTATGGGGTTTGGCATCTGTGTAAAACTCAATTGATATAAAGACTCTGCTCCAGCATTCCCCCAAGACTCTGCTCCAGCATTCCCCCAATCTTCTCACTGTCCACTATTCTTTGCTGTCTAGTTGCTGATAAAGCCATTACTGACAGTTCACTCAAAGTATAAACAGGAAGCTATAACATGAGCAGGGGGAGAAGTAACCAACTGAAAGAGCCCCATTGCTAAACTAGCATAATCATGCATTTGACATTGCAGCTTCCATTTGTAAGCCTGGTCGTCAAATTTTGTATAAAGCTTGAAGAGCTGTTTTATATTTAAATCTGTGGCAAAGACACAAAAGCCTGTCATTGGAATACTTCCTGCAACTGGAGTTTAGACTCGCCCCCTGCCAATCCCACAAAACACACCTCATGCTTCAGCTCCCTAACAAAGCCCAGGCATGTTGCTACCAAACGCACGACAATCTATATGCAAATATTGACTCAGTTTGTATGATGGCAATTTGCATATATTCCAGAATGTTATGAAGATTGTAATTCATTGCAATTGATCTGATCTAATACCAAATTAAAAACTCACTACAATGGAACATAGAGGAATCTCCTCTGTTCAAGTTACAGCTGTGACTTTCATAACCATAGTCCCTCCCGTTTCATAAATCCATGAAACTATAGTTAATCCATATATCCCATACCCTACAGAACTTATACTTCCCTTTTACATGTTGCTATCCACTTTCCCGATTCCATTGTAAGATTAACCTGATGGATCCAATCTGTCCTGGTGGGTACCATTGGACTCTTCCAAAATCTCAGTATCACCCTTTCCCTGCATTTAATAAATGAGGCAAAGGTTTTGCTTTATATTTAGCCTTTGAAATGGGCATCAAAAAGGCAGAAAAGGTAAAGGCAGGGGTCTCACCAAGGATAGGATGTATTTGTTTGCTGATGTCCTGCCAAAAAGGCTTAAGCTTCAGACACTCCCACCATATATGTGGATATGTACCCGGTAAACCACAATTCTTCCAGCATAGGGTAGAAACCATTTTGATACATTTTCCCTAAAGAATATGGGACCCAGTCCCATCGGGTAAGCATCTTTATAGTAAGTTTCTTACACTGTAGAGTCTACAGACTAGGTATGTACTCTTGCCAGGATTTGATTTGTTTGTGCATTAGTGTGTCTCCCCCCATCTTGCTCCCCCTCAAAGTGCAAATCACCTTTCTCACTTGCAGTAGAGTGCGACCAAGTGGAGACTCTGTGTCAGTCTTTCGAAAATGACTCATAAGACAAGCATATTTTTGAAAAAAATACTCAGTTGCACATTACACCAATCATCGAAAGGGAATATACCCCATTCCCCCCCCCCCATACTTCTAAAGATATAAGGGAATTCCCTACCAGAAATTTACTTAAATGCACATCTCCATCCCACGTTCTAAAATATGATAAATGTTCACCAGGTGAAGCTGCCAATTGGTGCTAAAGGGTATATGTTAGGAACCAATTCCCCCTCTCTATTTATTCTATCCCATACGGGCGTGGCACCCGGCTTTCTGATTGGCCGGGAAGCCGGCTTTATGCTCCCTCGTTACCTCATGACGAGAGCATGGAGTTGGCTTCCCGGCCAATCATGAAACTGGGCGCCGTGTCATTTCAAAGCGCCCAGCTTCCATGATTGGCCAGTAAGCCTGCTCCATGCTTTCTCGTCATGTGACGAGAAGCTTGGGAATGGCCTCCTTGCTAATCGGGAATCCGGGCGGCGAGTCTTTACACATTGCCCGGCTTCCTGAATGGGACTTCCGGTACTCGGTATCCGCGAGTATCGAAAAAAATATATCGGTACTCGTAACTGAAATACCGGTATCTGTGCATCCCTACTAGAACGGAAGAGTTGGCTACATTGCTAGGAAAATTGCAGTCTGCAGAGTTAAACCTTAGATTCTTGACGGCAGGCCTTATCTAGCTTTTTAGAGGAACGGGTTCGGAAGAAGATTTGTCACACAAATTTTATGAGTATGTTAATGTGGAAAGATGTTGGCAAGGGCCCTAAGACAACAGAGCCCGACGAGTAGTATCAAAGCTCCAGTTACAAGGGAAATGGTCCAACATACTTCTAAAATTCTGGAAACCTTTCGTCAATATTACACAGGATTATATAACCTGCCTGGAAGAAATCCCCCAATATCTAAGGACTGTAAGCGCACACAGATATGAGAGTACCTGGCTCCTGAGAATTGTATTAAGGTGACATCCCAGCAGGCAGAGGAGTTAGAAAGGCCTAGAACGGTACAGGAGATTGAATCAGTGATTAGAAGTCTCCCTAAGAGGAAAAGCCCAGGACCTAATGGGTTTATGAAATCCTACTATTTAAAGTTTTAGTCATCATTGGGTCCTCAGATATGCAGATTTTCCAATGCTAATACCGCCTTCATTTGTGTTAGCATATATATCAGGGGTACCTAAAGAAGGTAAAGATCATAAGATACCTCAAAATTGGGGGGAGGTTGATCTTCCTGCCCTAGTCAATCCTGATCAGAGGATTAGAAGAGGAAGAGAGCTATGTGATAATACCAATCGAGCCCTTAACCTGATTTATTGGACTGAGGTTAGCTCAGAAAAGGCATTTGACACAGTTGACTGGGTGTTTATGGAGGAGATCTTAAGGGCAATCAGCATAGGACCTAATGTAAAGGCACTGGATTGCAGCACTTCATAGCAATCCACAAGCTCGTGTGAGAGTGAATGGCTCCCTGTCTTCTCCATTTACAAATCGAAATGGAACAAGATAGGGGTGTCCCTTGTCCCCTTTATTATTTATTTTGACTTTGGAGCCTCTCAAATAGGATTCAAAATAATCTGGCTATACAAGGGATTAGAGAAACCCACAATACCGTGGGGTTTAAAAGAGGTGTGAGACCAATGCATAGGTTAAATATATCAATATTTATTTGTCATATATTAAATAGATTAAAAAAAATAATCATATATTAAAATTAAAAACTCCCCATAAGCTTATACAAACAGAAGCCCAGAATATGCCCAGCGTCAACCAGAGTATACTTAATTAAGCATCCATTGTTCTAAACATGATCATTGTAAACACATTGTTCGTCTGGTATAACCGAAAACCGAGAATCTCATGGAATATTATGATCAGGACAAGACAAAGGGGAGGACTGGCCCTCCCAGATTTTAGGACATACCACATAGCGGCTCAATTGACTCGAATAGCGGATTGGGCGTTTGGGGTAAAACAGAAAAGCTGGGTGGTACTGGAGACAGCACTAAGCGAGACCAGGTTAGAGGGCATAATGTGGATCCCACCAGCAAAGAGATGCATGTCCCCGAATACACTACCACTTACTGCCTCGACTTTAAAGACGTGGGACCTTTTACACCGCAGATTTGGATGGGTATATAACTCAACATTGATGGTGTTGTTGGGGAATGAATACTTCCCTCTGGGAAAATATGACCCGTCCTATCTGAAATGGAGTAAATCTCCCACCCTTAAAGTTAGAGATATCTTACGAGGAACCTCAATATGCTCTTTAGCTGAGCTGTGTGAACAGTGAGGGAGATATCCCCTAGACTGGTGGAGATATCAACAAGCATTTTATACATACCTTGCCTAAACCAATGAGAATAGACCTAGAAGTAATACCATTTGAATCTATTATGGGATCCAAGCACACCCCCCAACATTGTCTAGCACTTTTTTATAAAGCACTTAACAAAATGGAAAGTGAATCAACACCTGGATATTTAAATAAGTGGGCAAGCGAGTTTAGACGTACAGTCACACAGGAGGAAGAGAAAAATATTGAATCTAGCCACTACCACAACTATCGATACCAGAACACTGGAGACAAACTATAAATTATTATCACGATGGTATAACGTACCAAGGAAATTACATATGCTACACCCTATAAATGATGCACATTGTTGGTGGTTATGTGGGGAAATAGGAACCTTTGCACACATATGGTGGGAATGCCCTAAAATAAGACCATTTTTGGGTTTGGTGAGGGATGTTATTAGACAAGCATGTGATATACAGTTACCGCTGGACCCATGGATATACCTATTTCATCTTACAACAGAACCGGAGGGAGCATATAAAAAAAATCACTAATACCCCATATGCTGAATGCGGCCAAAACCCTGATCCCGAGATATTGAGGCACTGAGAAAATCCCCTCTGTGATGAAATGGTTTACCAAAATAGATTCTACTAGGTTGATGGAGGAAATGGTAAAAATGAAACAAGATAACTATGCTTCCTTTAATAACACATGGAGAAGATGGAAGGAGTTTAAGGACTTAGGACTATATTACCCGTATGTGTGTTAGTGGGAGACACGGGGAAGGAGGTCTACCAGGAGAGAATAAGACAACTGAAAGGAGAAGATAACGTAGGAGGATGAAATAGGATAGAGATCCCATAGAAGATAATATTGTAAGATAAAGTAGTTTCTTTTCAAGCATGCAGTAGTATAATGGAGCCCAGGTGGGAAGGGAGGGGGGGTTTATTTTTAGAGGTGGGGTATGAGTGAATAGAGGGCCCTCTAGTATTTGGAAAGGAGAGAGTAGAAAAGGATGGGATAGTGTTTCTGGTATGGAGGGAGGAAGGGAGAGAGAAAGGGAGGGAGGGAGACAGGGATAGAAATCATTAGGGGATCACAATTAAGATATATAAATACTATATTAGGATAAACACAAATATATAAATCACACAGGTCAGAGTGACCAGATATAGAGGACCACAAGACACTCAACTACACCAGTAAATGGTAGATCACAAATAAGAAATACACGTAAATATTAATAAAACAAAAAGATGAACAGAATATTAGAAGAACACAATATTTAATATTAATGTAATACATATTTATGTATTACATAATTACACTTTAAGATTATAAACGTTTATTATAACTATAAAATACTTAGCACATAGCACTAATTTATACTAGAGGGTTGTGGGGCTCCTCAGATCCCAGAGACAAATTTGGTAGAAGTCCACTAAAAGGATCTATAGAGTGGTGGGTAGAGGGAATAAAGGATTAATAATGAAGAGGAAAACAACAAAACCGCTCAGTCAGAACTCTCCGTACAGGAAGGAGATAATACTAATAATAAGAGGAAGAGGAGATGGAAGGACAGGATGCTTATTGTGAAAGATGGTTTTATTGTATAAGTACGGTGGTACTCAAGAAGGAATTGTAAAGTAAAGTATAATACTTGAAAAATGTGCTGTATGTGGGAACATTTTTTTTTCAATAAAGAATATAAAAAAAAAAAAGAACCCCTTGAAATCAGTTCTCCCCTAATAACTGCCGTATGGCCCTCCCACACAGAACCCTCCAACACCTCCCCCACCTTATTAAGGACAAAATAGGATTCTATAGAGCTTTAGTAATAAGACCCTCTGTAGTAATGTCATCAAACACATTTTAATTAAACCTCCAAGTCCATTCTTTTAAAGCAGGACCTGACATGGACATATCAATAGAAACTGCCGCATGGTCTGAGATAGTAATTGGCTCTATGACAGCACGATTTACATTATCCAAGTAATATTGATCTACATATATTAAATCTATACGAGAATAGATCTTATGTGCCTTAGAATAGAAACTATAATCTCTATCTTTAGCATATAAGGCTCTCCAACACTCCGCCAAGTGTAATTCTTGGAGAATTTTACAATAACGCTTCACCGCGGAATAACAATTAGAAGAATGGCCTGTAGAGGTATCCATTTTAGGGTCTGGACAGAAATTAAAATCCCCATCTAACACTAAGCAGCCCTCCCTACATCCGGCTAGCTTGGCCGCCACCGAGGCCAGAAATAAGAGCTGCTAAGTGTTAGGCCCATAAATCGTTGCAAATGTGTATAACTGGCCCTCTATAACGCCTTTAACCAATAAATAATGTCCATTTGGGTCTATACACTGATCTTGTATGGTAAAAGGACAATCTTTACTGAAAGCTACCGATACACCCTTCGACTTAGATGACAAAAAAGAAATAAAATACCATTGTGGATATACATAAAAGGGGAAGTTTAGGCATGGAATCTCTTTCGAAATCAGTCTCTTGTATAAAAATAACCTGCGCCCCTAAACGCTTAAGCACTAACCATAAATGTACTATGTTTACATGGGGATCTGAGTCCATGTACATTGTAGGATAACATTTTTAATTTAAACATAATTCTCTTATTATGCGATCCAGTAAACTAAACCCATAGCTGTCCCATTTTTTTTTTTTAAAACCTTCAACGCCATACCCTTCTGTCTCCTTAAAGCACTCATGAGATAACATAACATCAATACTAACATATAAAACTTTACAAACACTTTTGACTCCTCATCCAGGTTTGGAGGGAAGCTTTCAAGCTACCTTTGCTCCCAGGGGGAAGCAATCGCCTAATCCAACCACTCATGTTAAGGAAATTATAAACCCTGTGTTAATCATCACAGCGAGTGTAAGTATCAGCATAAGGGGAGTAGTATCAAGAGAACCTGTCACTTTTCAATGAATGAATACGTTGGATTAATTGGCTGACTCAGAGTGAGTGTACAGATGGACTTAATTTGCACACTTGTTCCAGGTCATTGACTTGTGTTGGCATAGCAGCCAAGCAACTAGCATTTTCAGAAGGAAGTTCAGAATGGCAGCACTATATTTCCCCCATGAAAGATTAACTGCCAGGAATTTGGTTAGGTTACTGGTATGCTTAGTAGGACTCGGCCACAGGGCAATTGCGTCTTTGTTGATTATGTCTCACTGCCCTGCATACAGGGGAAGGGGGGGAAGAAATATCACCCCCAGCCAGGGGAAAGTACACACTGGCATGTGGGGATACTGGTGGCCTGACAAAGAGGTCATGTCTGCACGTTGCATTACCTACTAGTGACACCAGAATGCCATATTGCTTACTCTTGACCCCTGCACTGTTATGGAAATTCACTTGGTTCAACGCACAAATCCATGTCGCATTAAGCTGCGCCAAACGCAAATAATTTCCCCCGTTGTACTACGCTCCTTTATGCAAGGACTGGAAGTATTTCCCTTCTATAGAGTCATGTAGAGTCAGGAGACAGATGTTGCTTGCTCGATAATCCCATGCTAAGAGCCCTGAGCGCAGGTGTGTTTATTGTTTATACCTGCCAAACAGGAAGTGATGTCAGACAGGAAGGGGTGTCTCAAACAGCGAGACAGGAAGTGAACAGGAGCCAGCTAACAAATCACATGTAGTAACAATCAATGACCACCGGAGTGACTTTATCCCACGTGGCTCAGTGAGCAATGCCACATTACGTTACTAGGATTCATTCACAGGGACAACGTTATATCATCTCAGGCGTGTTGATCAGGCACCCCAGAGAGAACAAACGCACGTTCCTTTCATATACTGCGTTCAAGACAAATGTATCCACGCAAGCCAATAAATCCATGCATTGCACGGGGGGCCCCAGCCGGCGTCCATACATTCGCCAAGACACAGCTCCGCTTCGCATAAGAAATCTCCTCCAATGGATTAATCCCCCAGTGTCTATTTAAACCGAGACACTGAGAGACTAATGACAAAACATTTCAATACACTAAAAACACATCCTAATAAAATTTCCACAACAGTCCCTCCTCTTTGTCATATGCTCCTCAGTGTCCCTCGATGAATCTCAATCTTCTTCTTTGGAAAAACAGCCCCTTGTGTCCGGAAAAATCCAGAATCCATAAATGCAAAACAGACGATGGAAAATAACGCAAAGTCAATGTTTTTCCCGCAATTCTTGACACGCAGACTTTTGGCCTTGACAACGAATTTTGACACGTAGGTTCTGCTCTTCGGGAGGTGACTCAGGAGGTGGTGGGTCGCTTCGGTCGTCGGTCGCTTTGGAATCCTCCGCATCTGGTCCATGGGTTGGTCTTCAGGGCGTCTCGTCTCGTCAGCGATAATGTCGTCGTCTGGTCGGGCTTCGGTAACTCGGTCGATTAGACATCAGGAACATCTCACTCCGGCGTATAGAAGGAAATAAAACACCATAAGTACATGTACTCCCATTTCCTTTAGCCCGGATCCAATTGAAAAACTAGAGATCCCCCAGACCCCCAAAGCTTTAAAAAGATTCCAACCCTCACTAGCTATAGCTCTGCCTCCGCCCTGCTCCTGTCAGTATGGGCCTGAACCTTGTCACTAGTATCTGCTATCCGGGTACAACCGTCCCTTAAACCTATCCCCTTTACAGAAACTGATGCTGTAACACATCTGCGGGCCGCCTAACTGCCTGGATACCCATACAGGATTAGCAAGCGAGGCGCCAGAGCTCTAATATTAAACCGATAGCTGATATTACCCTCTAGGAATGTATGTTACCCTCTAGGAATGTATGTTACCCTCTAGGAATGT
>NW_017306815.1:328356-337909 GCF_000935625.1 Nanorana parkeri
ACCGAGACACTGAGAGACTAATGACAAAACATTACAATACACTAAAAACACATCCTAATAAAATTTCCACAACAGTCCCTCCTCTTTGTCATATGCTCCTCAGTGTCCCTCGATGAATCTCAATCTTCTTCTTTGGAAAAACAGCCCCTTGTGTCCGGAAAAATCCAGAATCCATAAATGCAAAACAGACGATGGAAAATAACGCAAAGTCAATGTTTTTCCCGCAATTCTTGACACGCAGACTTTTGGCCTTGACAACGAATTTTGACACGTAGGTTCTGCTCTTCGGGAGGTGACTCAGGAGGTGGTGGGTCGCTTCGGTCGTCGGTCGCTTTGGAATCCTCCGCATCTGGTCCATGGGTTGGTCTTCAGGGCGTCTCGTCTCGTCAGCGATAATGTCGTCGTCTGGTCGGGCTTCGGTAACTCGGTCGATTAGACATCAGGAACATCTCACTCCGGCGTATAGAAGGAAATAAAACACCATAAGTACATGTACTCCCATTTCCCTTAGCCCGGAACCAATCGAAAAACTAGAGATCCCCCAGACCCCCAAAGCTTTAAAAAGATTCCAACCCTCACTAGCTATAGCTCTGCCTCCGCCCTGCTCCTGTCAGTATGGGAGTGAACTCCTTGTAACAACCTGCAGCACCAAACTGAATAGAAACCGAAGCCAACAAAAGCAAATAAAACAAAAACCAAATTTTAATTCAGAACTGCAACAATAGCACTAAAGCTGCATTCTAAAACTAAAACCAAATAAATTCACTACAAACAAGATGTCTGCACAGCCATGCGGTCCTCAATGCAAAAACAACAACACTCTACATAAATACTCCTGATCCCCTGAACTTTGCATTATAAACCACTGACACCTGCACTCAGCATTACAAACTACTGACCCCTGCACTCAGCATTTCATCCTACTGTTCTCTGAACTCTGTGCTACTTACTCCTAAGCCCTGCATTGCCCTAACTAAAACGTATATACTGCTTTTACAGGAAGAACCTTGCCCAGCTTTCAAGGCCACAATCAGCCAGGTCAGGACACAAAACAGCCAGCCAGAGAGCACAGAACTGACAACAGGCAGCGGGTCAATAACTTTGCCAGGCCAGAACTCAAACAGCTAGCCAGCTGGGTCAGATCTCAGAGCAGCCAGCTATGCTAGAATTAAGACGAGCCAGGACAGAACTCAAATTGTGAGTGCCAAATTTCTCTCTTTTAAGGTAGGCTGTTTATATTTTTACAGTGACATGTGTTCTGTTCTATAATAATTCTCTAACTTTTCTTCATGCCATCCTTACTTTTTATTGGGGCATTGCTAGCTGAACGTTAAAAAATAAAGATTGCCTTACACTGGTGATCTTTGACCTCTTCCACTTTTCTCAAGTAGATCTCCATCTCTCAAAGGTTGCTTACCCCTGGTGTAGGGATTTATTTCTAAAATACTGGGAAGTTACGCTAGGCACACTAGTTCTTTGCAGTGGTAACCTCATTCTGACAGCTACCAGTGCCAGGCTTCCACAACAAAACAAAACAAATGTATTTGGATTCCTGACACGCTTTCACTTTAACACTATATTGTCTTGTGTTCACAGTTCAGTTCCCCAGAAGAAAATTGTACGCTGGAAATTATGTTTAGTTCATGCTCTTACAAAGAACATTGGACATGAGTCATTTTCTAGGAATTGCACAAGTGTAAAAGATCACATGCTGCTTTACACCCTGGAAAAAAAATTGCAGTTTACCAGGACAGAGCTCAGCGCAAATAGAAAATAATGAGTATAGGAATTATAAAGTATTAAGTACTGGGCTATGCTGTAGCTCCCACCTACCTCTGCAATGAACCCAGACAGTTGGTCCTCATCTAGGTCTGATATGTAGAGATGTATAACTGAACAAGCTGTATATCAATAGTATTTATACTGCTCTTAACCGCAAGATTCTAAACCCCTGGTGTCCAACCTGCAGCACTTGGGCCCCAGCACACTGGCAGAACTACCAGGGTCGCAGCGGTCGCAATTGCAACCGGGCCCTGGTAGTTCTGCCACTTGGGGGGGGCCCAGCAAAGAAGTGCACTGCCCGAGGGCCGCGGCCAGGGGGGGGCGTCACCCGGTGGCATAGCATGGGGGGGCCGTCACCCAGTGGCATAACGTGGGGGAGGCCCGTGGCCCAGTGACATTCGGTCCGGTGCCAGCAATGACTCCCTCCGTCCTCCCCCCTCACCCATTGCAGGTGGACTCAGCTGCCGGAAAGGTCTTCTTCATACAGCGTCAGGCGCAAGGCAGAGGCGGAAGTACCGCCGGTGCGTGACCGAGCCAGCGCGTAAGGAGAGGAGGAGGAGGAGGGGCCCCATAGTACCAGTGGCAGGGTAGGGGAATGAATGGCGGCGGGCGCCATCCGCTTGGCCGCCCTGCAAGTGGAGGAGAGCACAGCACAGTGTAAATGTACCACAGGCAGCGCTGGGGCCTCGGCCGGGAGCTTCCTGAATACACACCCCTGCTGCATGGTGTTCCAGCCTGGAGGACAGTTAGATAAGGTAAGTGCTTCAATCTCTGTGCCTGTAGTCCTGTATAGCTGATGGAACTAATCTGCATTTCTGTCAAAATTATTACTGGGAGTTGTAGTCCTCTATAACTGGTGCCATTCTGCATTGCAGGAGTGCAGAATGGCATCAGCTATAGAGGACTACATGTCCCAGCAATGCATTATAGTAGGGGTGGGGGGTGCTGGGGGTATTCTGCATAGCCGACTTTGATTATAATGCATTGCTGGGACTTGTAGTCCTGCATAACTGGTGATATTCTGCATTGCTGTATGATGATTATACAGCAATGCAGAATAGCTCCAACTATGTAGGACTACAAGTACCAGCAATGCATTATATTTGTAAGTAGGGATACACCACTGCCAATACTGGGCATTTTCACAGGTACTCACACTCGTGAAAATGCCCCGCTACTAAACGCAGATACCGGTGTTCTGTCGAGCACTCCGAGGTAGTCAAATGAGAATTTACAAAGTATTTAGTTTAAATCGTTAATTGTGACCGTTAATAATATTCCATCATTTACTGCCATCCATCATTCACTGCCAAGCCATCATTTCCTGCCATGGACGGTATATTATTAACAGTCACAATTAACCATTACAAACGAATACTTTGTAAATAAATGCCGGTTTCCTCGGTAATCCCATCTGTACCTAAGCGCAGATACTGGGTCAGCGTTCCCGACAGAACACCGGCACTAAAATTTTAAACAAGCGGCTGCCTGAGGTCCCGTGCTTGCTGGGGACCTCGGCAGCCTTCCTGTTAACCATGCGGTGCCATTGCGGTTGGGGGGGGACCCTTCATGGTTTCTTGCACCGGGGCCCTGAAGGTTCTAGTTATGCCACTGCCCCAGCAGTCATTAGTCAGTTGTTTCCTTGCTTAGGTGCTTATTCATGGACAGGGAAGTAAAAATATGATTCAACCTTGCTTCTACTAGCTTCAAGCTGAACTTGTGGGAAAAATAAGAAAAATTACCCTTGTGCTACCCAGGCACTGCAAAGATGAAATGCTCATTTTGTCCAGGGGAAGATAAAAAGCAGTTATATTTGCCTTCTTTCTCATGCCTGCAGGCTTCCCCACAGCTGCTCAACAGGTTCCCTGAAGTTTCTTCTCTCTGCCGGTCGCAAGCACTCTGACATCATCACATACAATACAGGACTGCTGATCCTGCATTGTAAGTAAGGATGCCCAGGGCCCAGCCCCAACACAGAGAGAGGAGAAGACAAACATTAGGGATGCACCAATACTGTTTTTTCGGTATCGATTACCGATATTTTTTTTTCAGTACTTGTCGATACCGAATTTTTGATACCAGGAGTCCCATTAAGGAAGACGGGCGGGGTGTAATGATTCCCTGCCCAGCTTCCTGATTAGCATGGAAGCCAGCTCCATGCTCCCTCATCACCAGATGAGGAGGAAGCATGGAGCCAACATTCCTGAATGGCCGGGAAGCCAGCTCCATGCTCCCTGCTGACTAGGGATCATGGAGCTGGCTTCCCAGCCAATCAGGAAGCCAGGCGGTGTATAATGACTTGCCGCCCGGCTTCCTGATACCGAAAGTTCCGGTATCGGGATAAGTATCGTGATCATTTGGGTGAGTACCAAATACTCTGTATCGGCACAGATACTAGTATCGATATTAGCGCATGCCTAGTAAATATAGTTACTTTTTCTCTTCTGCTTTATCTACCATAGAATGTCCCCTGTCTTCAACCACACTTGTAGTATGTCTGCAATATCTCGACTGTCGGATGTCCATTTTCTGTCAGTTTTTGATAGTTGTACATACACATTACACCTCTATAGAGATGTCAGGGTCTGCACTTGTGGCCCCCTATAACAAGTAAGTTGAGTGTTATTGGTCTACACTGTAAATAACTGGTTATTCTTAAATGAAAGTAGTGAATCAGCCTTACAGTTCAGGGGCACTCCACACCGGATTTATACTGCCTGCCCCCCTAGACCTACACGTCTTACCTTTTTCAACTAGCTAGCCATAGTATCACACGAATAGGCTTAGACGTCATAGCCACACAAGGTATGTGGAGCCTGAAGGTGAAGAAGTCGAAAGGAAGAATTTGCCTACTCTGCAATGGTACAACTAGAAGGGGAGGGAAGTCTGTCACTAGACTCTGCTAGCAGTTTGGTTTTAGATGACCTGTACTCGATAACTATTTCTTCAACTCAGATGCACAAACTGAAAGGTTTTTACATTGAGGATGCATAAAGCTTGTTCTGCCAGGCAGAGTAGCAAAACAGAACCTGTAACTGTACACACAGATGTGCGGATGGCTGTGCTTTGCCCTTGATAACAGCCTTATGCAGAAATCCAGCATTGGGTACACTGCAGTCAACTAAAACTAAACCTTGATATGCATACAGATAGCACAGTCTACACGCTCTGTACTATAAATGTTCTCAAGAATTAATGTATTTGCTCATCTCCTACTACGAAGAGGAAATGACAATAGTAGATGAAGAGATTAGAGAAATGTATGTAAAAATGAATGACCCTTGCTCACTACCAAAGTTTCAGATGATGGAAGAGGAACTTAAAACATTTTTGGAAAAATATAATAGTGATTTGATCATAGACAAAGAAAATTTACACGGGATAAAATTGCCTTTGATGGAAATTTTGCTTATAATAACGGTGCTCGGAAGATAAATGCTGAACGGGCCGGTGTGCGCACGCGCACACTGCCCGTTCAGCATTGCGGTCATCGGAAGCCCGCCCCTCAGGAGGGCGGGCTTGCGATGATCGAGAGTGCGATCTGCCTGTCCAAGATAGGCAGATCGTACGTTTTTTTAATCCCTTTACAACCATCGCAAGACTAAAGTCTTGCGATGGTTGTAGAGTGTATGGCCACCTTTAGTGCAAGTAAAAAAGGAAAGTGATGGTCTACTTTAATAAAGTGCTGGGGCACGCTGATTTGTTTTGTCAAGTAGTCCAGCCTGGCTGGAAACTGGCCAGACTGGGAACCCTGTCAGGGGGGTTAGTTACATGACAAGTGGCTTGTCAGCTATCTTGGGCATCTAAAAGGTGAACTGGAGGATCAGCTCCCTCGCAGTGACGTCAGTCAGCTCGTGCAAGCTGTAGACAAGAATAATCCAGACGTCAGTGTGTAAACCTACCTGCTCTATGCACCTGCTAAAAACAAACACACATGAGTATACTTGGTTTGTTCATTGTCTGCTGGGACTTCACTGACAGGAGAGTCATACAACACCACTCTGGGACATTATTATTAGTTTCCTCATGCACATTTACCATATGTACTGTTCTGTCAACCCTGCTTTCTTAAAGCTGAATTCCAGGCAAACAGCTAAATACACAGATTAGCTACACATATGATGGTGGTTATAGCTGCCAAAAAGGATTGCATTTCTGTTTATCCAGCCCTGAGATTTACACAGCTCTGATACACAGTTCAGCCCTTTCTAACGGAAGAGACCTCATCTTTCTCTGCTGTAGTTTTACTTTAATTCACAAGTCTTCTTCTCACCCTGTGACTGGACACTGAAAGGATAAGCATGAAATTTTGAAATAGAAAAATAAATTGAGGACCCAGGATTTGACAGCCGGCGGCTCTGATCTGCACACTACTTGGCCATCCTTAACTTGCGGCTCCCTCTTCTGTCCCCCAGCCATTTCTCCTTGGAGTTCCGCTGCCTAAGCCCATACAAGCTGGGGAGAGCAGCAGGGATCTGAGAAGAAACCGATCCCTGCCTGGAGAGACTCCCGTCAGGGAGGAGGAGAGGCTGCAGATGGCGGCGCCCAGAATTATTAACAGCTCTAATCAGTGGCTTGTCTGCCACTGATGACAGCTATTAGTTTAAAAGTGACCGTCAGGGGGGAACCGTTCTGATATAAGTTCATGGTCGCTAAGGTGACCATGAGCTTATAATAGAATGGTCAATGCAACCGACGTATGGCATACTGACGTGGCCAGCTGGGAACAGTTTTGTTCCGCCGTATGCCATACATCGGTGGCAGAGAAAGGGTTAAATGATTTGCCTTACAAAATTACATTTAAGTATGTAAGTCAATTTATATATCTGCCCGAATCTGAGCTTAAGGTCAAGCCTTGCAGCCAAATGCAAGGTCCGCTTTTACAATACTACTTCCCTCAAGTGAAAATAAAAAACATACCTATCTTACACCTTGGCTTTTGCAGATGTGTGTGGCATCACAATCCTTCCAGACAGATCACAGGGAGCATGGAGTATCCCAAGTCTCATGAGAAGACATTTTAGCACAGTGCAAGAGCATTTTTTCATGAGTAAAGTTGGGCAAAGCCCAAGTTCAATTCCCTATGGATTCAGGTAATTTTATTTGAAATTTGGCAAACCTGAGGCAATAGGCAAACTACTATCTAGAAAAAGGCATGGGGAGCTGGGCACTGCCATGGGGGACATGTATTATTGCAAAAATGCTTAAATAAATACTGTACAGTGGGAAAAGGGCCTTCGAAGGAAATACTGAAAATTCACACATCTTTTAAACATCATGCTTGAAGTGGCTATAAAGCCAGTGTGCTATGGAACAGAATCTATATTTGGCTGTGGAACTGATTTTTTTTTTTCTTTTACAATTAGCTTGGCTGACAGGCTTAGCTGGCAGCAGGACCCAAATATGATTCTTTTTAGTTTAAAAACAAACAAACAACTATTTTCAGGTAGTTTTACCAGAAACAAGTGCTTTTTCTTCAAGTGATAATAGGCCCACTTTGGCAGTTCCCAAAGATACAAAACAGTCCTGCTGTTGGACACTTTCCATCAAACTCTCATTAAGAATTAAGAGACTGCGGATGATACAGCAGTGTAAAATTGAGTCAAGGGGCACAGGCTGGAGCTTTACTAAGAACTAAGATACTGCAGAGGATACAGAAGTATGAAATTGTCAAGCAGCAGATCAATAAATCCGGGATAATAGGCCTTACTGGTGTATACACAATTTTTATGGGCAGCACAGTGGCGTAGTGGGTAACGCTTCTGCTGTCCAGAAATGGGGGTCCCTGGTATGAATCCCAACAAGGTCACCATCTGCAAGAGAGTTAACATGTTCTCCCTGTGCTTACGTGGGCTTACTCCGGGTACTCTGGTTTCCTCCCACACTTCAAAGACATGCTGGAAGGTTAATTGGCTCCTGTGTAAATTGGCCCTCATATGTATGCATGTGAGATAGGGATCTTAGATTGTAAGCTCCTTGAGGTCAGGGACTGATGTGAATGTGCACTATGTAAAGTGCTGTGTAAATTGTTGGCTCTACATAAATACCTGTATTAAATAAAATAAATAAATCTATGGGTATAGGAGGCTGGTATGAATGTGACTGATATAGTGTCATATGATATAATACAGTGTGGTGGCACACTGTTCTTGGACATTTTTCTTTTTCTTTTAAAGAGGGCAGCCACGTGTTAAGAACAAATAGTCAGCTTCAAGAACAGACAGTAACTAGTGAATGCTGTACTTTCAGTGCCCAACAGCTTTGAAAAAGGGCCCTATCAACATAAAACCCGAACAATGTAGCACCTTGCATTTATTTGTAAAGTATACACTATGCATATATTTTGTGATATTGCACATAAAAGATGCCACCCCATAAGATGCCAGTGTGCCACAAGTCCACAAATATACATTCTGCACATAATGCCCCCATTAGATTCCAGTGTGTCACAGGTCCCCAGATATGCATTCTGTACATAAAATATGCCAGTGTGCCACAGGTCCCCAGATATGAGCTATACAAAGCAGTATCCATATACCTCGCCTCACTTCTTACCGGATATCCCAAAAGTAACGGGTGCTCATAATAACTGGCGCCACTCACAACAGAACTCCAATACAGATGTCACCAGCTCAAGATTCAATGTTTGACAACCATCAATAAAATGGATTTGCACCAACATGGAATCTTGGTGCTGGTGACATCTGTATTGGAGTTCAGATTTGTACTATTGCACATAAAAGATGCCCCCACAAAAGATGTCACAGGTGACCTGTGGCACTTCTTTATGAGGTCATGTTTTGTGAGCAGTACTAACCCCCCCCTTTTAATAGAGATTGTTATATATATATTGTGGCATTGTGAGGCAATACCACGGTGTTAGGTGGCCTCAAAGTCACCCAGGGTTCTCAGCCAGAGGGGCTGAGTGGCTCCAGGAAGACAGTACGTGTACCAGGAGAGAACTGCCTTTTCAGTTCTTTCCAGGTTTTCTGGATCATAGTTGAGATCCTGGAGCCAGGAGAACGAACACTCTGTAGTCTGATTACAATTGATCTTGGTTACAATGCCAAGATCACTTGTAAAATAACAAGTGGCTTCCCCACTGTACATTTAGCCCTGCTTGTGTAAAGCATGACTAAATGTAGAAGACAAATTACCGCCTGGCGCCCAGAACTCCATGTTCCGGGCGTTGGGAGACTACAAACCGCTGCCGCCGCTCTGCTCCCTGCCGCCCCGAGGCCAGGCCTTGGTGGACTTGTGGGGAACCCGCCCTTGCCTGCACCCCTCCTGAGACCCTCTGCACCCTTTCTGAAACCCTCAAAAAACCCCCCTGGGACCGTCTGCACCCATCCTGAGACCGTCTGCACCCATCCTTAGGCCTTCCACCCCCCTCCTGAGACCCTCTGCCCAAGACATCAGACCGGCACCCCGGGAACAGAACGACAGCACAAAGTATGTAGAAAATTAATATACTATTATTCTTCATTGCTGTGATTTGTAGTTCTCAATAGCTGATGGTATTGTTCTGCATTGTTTATTGTCCTCTATAGCTGGTATCCTGCATTGCTGTATATGTTTTGTGTTTTTATTGTTCAGTTTCTTCTACAAATCTCTCTTTAAAAATCAAACTTGCCAATTTTTATGTTTTTATCTGGGGGGGGGCTCAAGTATCTGGTCTGTGTGAGGACCCTCTCCTCTTAGCCCCGCCCCCTGACTGGGGAGACGAGGAAGAGGGCCCTGCTGGAGAAGGAAGGTAAGTCTGGAGTGGGGG
>NW_017306815.1:342050-362819 GCF_000935625.1 Nanorana parkeri
GGGGGGGGGGCCTTCATGGTTTCTTGCACCGGGGTCCTGAAGGTTCTAGTTACGCCACTGGCAAGCACCTAGGCATGCAGACGCTTCTACAAACATTTCTGAAAAAATGAGTCGCTCTAAGGAGCTCAGTGAATTCAAGCGTGGTACCATGATAAGTTGCCACCTGTGCAATATGTCCATCTGTGAAATTTCCTTGCTACTAAATATTCCGCTGTCAACTGTTAGTGGTATTATAACAAAGTGGAAGCAACTGGGAACAACAGCAACTCAGCCACAAAGTGGTAGGCCACATCAAATGACATAGCGGGGTCAGCTCAGGCTGAAGCGCACAGTGCGCAGAAGTCGCCAACTGTCTGCAGAGTCAATAGCTACAGACCTCCAAACTTCGTGTGGCCTTCAGATTGCCGCAGAGGAGAGAAACAGAGGGTGGGACTCAGTGCGACTTGATGAGTGACAGTGCCGGCCTGGCTTAGTATGTGGCTTTCTAGGGAGCCCACAAGTCAAGTGTAAATAATGTGCCCAGGCACAGTATTCCATACCCGGACTGTCCGGGTGAATCCCGGATGGGTGGCAACCCTACACAGCTCAAAAGCCATGGCTAATAAAAACATTATACTGGGTGTTTCTGCACAAACCTTATCCTTGAACTATCCTCAGGGGTAGTTCACACCAGCCTCAGTGCGTTGCGGCCCAATTCTGGCTGGGTCGCATTCCGGCCGGCTCACTTTGTTTTGGGGTGGGAGAGGGCGTCGGTGCATTAAACTCCGGCCATAGTGCGATCGGCTATTCAGGAACGCGTGGCACATCAATGCCTGCGTTCTGGTCCGGCGCGGTCAGAAAAAAATAGTGCATGCAGCATTTTTTCTGACCGCACCGGAACGCAGGCATCGCACTGCGGCTGGAGGTCGTGGCTGCGGTGCCATTAGAGATGAATGCACCACCACGCCCAATCCCACCCCAAAACAAAGTGAGCTGACAGATATGTGATCCAGTGCGTTCGGGCCTGAACACACCCAGGCTGGTCTGAACTAGTCCTTAGCATTCCGAGGGTCTTGTAGGAAGAATTGTGATGTCCCCCTCGCCTAGGTGTAGAGGGTGGAAGATGGAGTTTTTAGCTTCTAAGCAGGTTTTTTTGGTTTGTTTTTGGATTTCAGTGTTTTAACGTACACTAGGTATTGGGTCCTATGATTAATAGGTGGACTTTGCGTTTAGGTGCATGGCCTGCTTTTCAGGGTCAGTCCAGCAACAATTGATATTGAAGAACCACATGACAACTTCTTAGATCTATAATGCTAGCACTGACACCTAAGAATACATGGGAGACTCCAACTTCACCAGGAGGGTATTTATGTTTTAAACTTTTATTTAAGCAACATGTCAAAAAAAAATTGAATAGTGAAGGTACAATGTTAATCACGCTAGCAACCTGATTATTGCCCCTGAGGCATTAACCTTCCAGTAGCCTTCACTATTAAGAGTTGCCAAGGCACAAGAAGCCAGAGGCTGACTTAACCCACTAGGCTGCTAAAAGTAAAATATACATTTTAATATAATATTATTAATCAAAGTTAACTCTCTGATTAATGAGAACCTGCGTTTACTGCCAAGGGAATCTGCTTGATCGTATGGGATCTTCTAATACTGGCTTTATTTTACTGGTACAAGCTCTCTCATTTAAAATGTTGCACAACATTTTCTTAAGGTGCCCACACACCTTGCGATAATCGTACGATAATCGCGGGAAATCGTACGATTATCGCAAGGTGTGTGGAAGGCGTGCAACCGTTTCTATTGTTTGTCTTTCGAGCATGTTCGAAAAGCAGCTGGTTTGTAGCGCGATTGTGAGATGACTGCCACACGGGCCGGTGCCGCAAGCGCACACTGCCCCTTCAGCATTGCGGTCATCGGAAGCCCGCCACTCATCGGGGCGGGCTTGCGATTATCGCAAGTACGATCTGCCTCTCCAAGATGGGCAGATCGTACGTTTTTTTAATTACCTTACAACCATTGCAAGACAGAAGTCTTGCGATGGTTGTAAGGTGTGTGGCCACCTTTAGACTCTGGCCAGGAACAGGCATGCAGCCAGAGAAGTGTAAGGCCCCATTCACACCAGATCCATTAGCAACTGTTTTTCAAAGGATCCCAACGCAAGAAAATCTGAAAATGAATGGGTATGAATTGGCGTAGTTCACACCAGTCTGTTGCATTGCACTGCACTTCGCTGGAAAAAAAAAGTAGAGCAGGTGCAACGCAACTGACTGGTGTGACTTGCTAATGTGTGTCAACAGAAGGCAGAACCAATACCTTTTATATAGCTTAGTAAAAAAACACAAAAAAATACCCTCCAAAAACACAACAGATGTCAACGGACTATGCAAACTGGAGTCAACACACCTTTGCTGACTACAGTTTTTGGCTCCAATCGTGTTGTGAATGCACCCCAAGAGCCTCCTGTAATTGTTTTAGAATGATTTGCCCCTTCTGAAATTCGCTCGCATTCACTGGGTGTTTCATGCCCACATTTACCCTATGCCACCTTTACAGCCTGCGTCAAACAACCTTTAAATCTAATTTAAAATTGTGGACAAAATTGTATACATTACAGCTTACTAGTCCTTAGAAGTGCTGGCTGGTATTCCCATAGCAAGGGGCAGCAAGCATGCATCTTCTTGTCATGTTAATAACAGCCTGCATGCCCTACAGCACTGGGAAGTGGGTGGTCTGCTAGAACAGGAATAAAAAATTAAAAAAATACAGACGGAACCCCCTTTCCAAAGCCTTGGTGCCTGATGCTGACTGGCACTGGGTACCAGCCACCTTGACTTGTGCCACCTTCCTGCACGCCGTAGGGAACATATAGGTAATTGCTTACCCTGGTGAACTGGCTTTAGGGCTCTGTGTGTCCATAAGGATACCACTGAAATATTTTAAGTTATCAATAGTATCTTCAGAGATTTTAATCAGGAAAAGCAAACCACCTAAAAAATAAATAAAGACGCTACAAAACCCATCACATGATGGCAATATATCCACACCCAATCCTTGGCTTTATTTTATGGCAGCACATTTACCACATTATCCGGTTTGTGCCAGCCAACTATACTATTAATTGTCACCCCTTATCAAAGATTGAAACCCCTTCACCGCTCTTCTTGAGAGGGGCAGCAAAATGGTTTATTTGTTGATTGTTTCAAATTGTAAGTGAAAAGCAAAAATAAAAGTAGTATAAAAAGAAAAAAAAAAATTGCTACAGTCCTTGCCATGTACATGATCTATCCAGAAGGCTTTTCCCCCTCTTTTGACAAAACTAGAGGGCTTTTTTTTAAAGTAGATATAAACTCTAACTGAACGGTATTTAGTTTGTTAAATTGCTGTAACTCAAACAATTGACCTGTTTTCACCTTTTTCATTCCTTTGTTGAATTTCAGTGCTGCTGATCTCCTGCAGCTTTACTGAATTCCAGTAATGACTGCATGGAATTTCTCAGGGCGGGTTTCCCCGATGGTGCTAGCCAGCAGTAGACCATGTTTATGTAATGTGTCTCGAAATGGACACTTGACTCCCATCAGAAGCCTGCGTGACAGGGTAACAATAAAAGAACACGATTGTGAGACAGGCACAGAGTGTTGTCAACCTATAACAAAAAGTGCCTGAACTTGTACCTTATTCACAGGATCACCAGGTGTTACTTCAAACAAAAGCAAATTTAGAATAATAAAAAATGACTTTTGAAATTACATCCTTTAAAAAAAAATGGAGTCACACTTTAAACGCTTTCATATGAAATAACTAGGACAAATAAGCCTTATCTGTAGGAGACCAAAAATCGTCAAGATGTACTATGCATCAGCTAGATAAAATCATCATAAAGGGATCTTTGACTTTCTGAGAACAATACAGCATGTTCCCAATGCATGGTTAGGGGAAAACAACAATGCGTCTTTTACTTTGAACTCTCCTTCCAACTCATTGTGTAACGTCATCGCTAGAACGTTGTTTTTTTGCTGTTTGTAGCTGCCAGACATGTCAATTATTTTCTGATGTTCACTTTCCTGGTCACTAGAAACCCAACATACCAGCACCTGTAAAATAACAAACAGAGTTCATCTACAGCAGTGTTGGACTCTGTGCGTTTGGGGTTTCCTGTTTGTTATTTTCTTCTTGGAGAGAACTGCTGATGTCACACAGCTTACAGGGTGTCCTGATAGGAAGAGTCATATGTACTGCTCTCTAACATGAAAACATGACAGAAGCCTAATATTTTTGTTGTCTTCTTCAAATGTTATTCTTGAACAAAACGTTTTTTTTTTGTTTTTTGCAGTGTGTGTAAACAACACAGGGTAAACCTGTCATAAGAGAAATACACCGTAAGGCCAAAAGTTTGTGGACACCCCACTATCACAACTACACTATATTGCCAAAAGTATTGGGACGCCTGCCTTTACACGCACATGAACTTTAATGGCATCCCAGTCTTAGTCTGTAGGGTTCAATATTGAGTTGGCCCACCTTTTGCCGCTGTAACAGCTTCAACTCTTCTAGGAAGGCGTCTATGTCAGGGACCCAGGGGGGCCGTTCCTTGTCAGGTTCGCAGGCATCGGGCACAGGTAGCTCCTCCTCCTCCCCCTGGCAGGGCATCTGATGCTGGTGTGGCCAGTGCGCGTGTACAGGTCGTGCGAGCGTAGTGCGCATGCACGGACGTGCGAGCGTAGTGCGCCTGCGCCATTCCAAGCCACAGGTGTTACTCAGGCTGGGGGAGGACTTCAGCCTTCAGCACTTGCCCTCAGCCTTGTGATTGGACTCTGACTGGGGAAGCTTCCTGGTTGTCCTGGCAGCCAGGGGGCGGTACTGGGTTCCCTGTGTATTTAAAGCTGGTCAGAGCCTTGACTCATTGCTGAGTTATTCTACCTCATGGTGGACACCCAGCTCCCTCCTGTGAACCTGTTGTTTGATCTGACATTACACGCACATGAACTTTAATGGCATCCCAGTCTTAGTCTGTAGGGTTCAATATTGAGTTGGCCCACCTTTTGCCGCTGTAACAGCTTCAACTCTTCTAGGAAGGCGTCTATGTCAGGGACCCAGGGGGGCCGTTCCTTGTCAGGTTCGCAGGCATCGGGCACAGGTAGCTCCTCCTCCTCCCCCTGGCAGGGCATCTGATGCTGGTGTGGCCAGTGCGCGTGTACAGGTCGTGCGAGCGTAGTGCGCATGCACGGACGTGCGAGCGTAGTGCGCCTGCGCCATTCCAAGCCACAGGTGTTACTCAGGCTGGGGGAGGACTTCAGCCTTCAGCACTTGCCCTCAGCCTTGTGATTGGACTCTGACTGGGGAAGCTTCCTGGTTGTCCTGGCAGCCAGGGGGCGGTACTGGGTTCCCTGTGTATTTAAAGCTGGTCAGAGCCTTGACTCATTGCTGAGTTATTCTACCTCATGGTGGACACCCAGCTCCCTCCTGTGAACCTGTTGTTTGATCTGACTTCCCGGCTACCGACCCTTTTGCTTGACCCTTCGAATATGATTCCTGCTGCCCGCCACGACCCGGAACTGGACCTGACTACCCGATTGGATTATCCTTTTGTACTGCGCTTTTTTGAACATTGTTCGTCCCTGCCAAGGGGTTCCACACCTGGCCCATTATTCCAGCCCTGACAGTCTACAAGGTTTAGGAGTGTGTCTATGGGAATGTTTGACCATTCTTCCAGAAGTGCATTGGTGAGGTCAGGCAGGGCCGGACTGGCCATCGGGCAAACCGGGCACTTGCCGGTGGGCCGGGCCGGCCCGAACACAATCAACCTGTCAGCTATGCCTGATGGCCGGCACTACTACACAGTAGACACTAGAGGGAGCTGGTGGGGGAGGCCACAAAAACACTTCCTCACCCCTCTCTCTCTAGTCTCTACTAGATATTTACATATGAATGGGCAGCAGTGATTTGCATATCAATAAGCCACGGCCCATTCATATGTAAATATAATGGCTAATTCATATGCAAATCAATACCGATGCCCCCTCCCTGCTAATGAAGAAAAAACTGCCTGAAGACTGCAAGAACAAGGTAAGTTTAAGCATGTGTATGGTGTATATGGGTGTTACATTGGCGGTCATTGTGAACACTTTCGTTACATTGGCGGTCAGTGCAAAAATTTCCGTTACATCGGCACGGCACGGCCGGACTGGCCATCGGCCATTCTGGGCACTTTCCCGACATCTCCCTTCCCCCGCACCCCTCGGCGTCCAGCAGCTTCGGCACGGCATAGGTCCTATCAGCCTAATATTCGGCCCGTCCCGGCCCCTATGCCCGAAGCTGCTGGCCGCCGAAGTGTGTGAGGGCAGGGAGATGGTGCCGTCAGATGAGCTGCGGAGGAGATCGTGGCAGGCAGTGCTGAGGTCCCCACCGCTGCGACCTGTGCTGTCTGCTCTCTCTCTCTCCTCCCGGCCGCTGCAGCTACAGAACGGCCGGGAGGAGAAAGAGAGAGCTGACAGGAGGGATCGCAGCTGCGGACATTGTCTACATCTATGTCAGATGCAGACCGTGTTGCTGAATCTGCACCGACACTCGGATCCTTGTGGCCAGCGCTCTTTCAGTGAACGACGGCCGAAAGGATTGTGAAGAATTGATTGGTAAGGTCTGGGCTGGGGGGGGGCACGGACTGGGGTTGTGTGTGTGCGTGTGTATATTTTGTATTTTTTTACGTGTGTGTGTGTGTGGGGCGGGGGGAGTAGAAGTGTAATAGGCTGCATTCACACCTTTACTTTGGGTGCAATGAGGGATTTCTGCGTCAGGAACTTGCGTTTTCCTGCAACAGAAATCCCTAAATTGGCATTTACAAATGGCAGCTGTTACCTTAACGATCAGGTGACAAGATGTAATATTATGCATCAGCTGTGTGCAGGCGTTTACATGGAGCTGCTGTCACCTGATCATTAACTTGAATAGGTGACAGCTGTCACTTGTAAACGCCAGATTACGGATATCTGCTGCAGGAATCTCTAATCGCACCTAAACCTACAGATATGAATAGGACCTTATTGTGAGTATATTGGTGTCTGTACTACTTAAAGGAGAACTATGGGGTTAGGGCTTTTCCCCATAGTTCTCCCAAGGGTAACGGGAGGACACAGACTAGCGTCCTCCCGTCACCCTAAGCTCAGTATACCGCGAGCTACAGCTCACTATATACTGAGACGCCGCAGCTGAAGCGGATCCCGACAATTATGTCTGGATCCGCCCAGCTGCGTGAGTGACAGCTGGCTCTGCCTATCTAGAGGCAGAGCCAGCTGTACCCGCCCCCTCCCCTGTCCGTTCCGCCAGTCAGCGCTGGAGGATCGGAGCGGGAAGGGGGGAATCCAGCTAGAACTATGAGGTGAGTGAAAAGCACTCGCCTCATAGTTCTCCTTTAAACTGGATATAGTTACATTTTATTTTAAAGAATGAAATGTGGCAGACGGCCCCCATGAGAGTGTCGAGTGGCCCCCGAGATGGAAGAGGCGGGGGGGTGTCAGAGACACTGACAGAGGACCCCTTGTTCGTGTGTTCGATGAACACACGAACTATCAGGGCTTTCGGCGGTCAATTCGACCGCTTCACGCCCCACAAGGCAATGCGCCTTGTGAAGCCCTAATTGACTAAAGGCTTGCACCTGACCACATGATGACTTTGCCCAATCATGACTCACCTGTCAGATGACGTCAAACTACACAATTGGGCGGAGCTAGCTGTCACCGCTAGCTCCACCCAATTGTTTATGTTACCTGGTATGACTTTTAGGGGCAACCCCACACACTTCTTTTTTACACAAGGTCCCTCCTAAATATTCCTACCAGACATTAAGGGTCTGGTATGACTTTTAGGGGGAACAGCACGCTCCTAACATTTCTACCAGACCTAAAGGGTCTGGTATTGTTTGGAAGAGGGAACTACATGCTTTAAGAAAAAAAAAATCATTTTTTTTCTTTAGAAATGTCAGTTTTGCTGCAGCAGGTTCTATACATCGTACAGATGTGCCACTTTACAGGCAGGTTAAGGTGACCCCCAGGCATGATATTTGAAGGAATTTTTCAAATTTATTGTTACCCTTTAAGGACCCCATGCCTTTTTTTATGGCCAATAACTTGCATATAAGCCCTCTTGAAAGGGGACAATTGTTTCTGAAAGTTCTACCCCCATTGACTTGCATTGAGTTCGAATTCGAACTTTTTGGGCGTTCTAAAGTTCGAATTCGAACTGAACTCCAGCCTGTTCAGCCCATCACTAGTCAGGTACTGACGTTGGATGAGAAGGCCGGGCTCGCAGTCTCCGCTCTAATTCATCCCAAAGGTGTTCCATCAGGTTGAGGTTAGGACTCTGTGCAGTCAAGTTCCTCCACCCCAAACTCGCTCATCCATGTCTTTATGGACCTTGCTTTGTGCACTGGTGCGCAGTCATGTAGGAACAGGAAGGGGATGTGGAATGTGTTGTAGACTGGATGATTAGACACTGTTTGAGGAGCATGGGCTCTTTGTGATTGCCCACTCCACTATTTTCATATTCCAGGCTCATCATGTTGTATGCTTCAAGTTTCTGTACTTTCACATGAATTGCAATCTTTTCGGTACTCCAGTAAAGTCATGAAATATTCTAACACAACACAGTACTCTAACTCACTACATTACACCAGCATCCAGTAGCCAATATAAGTGTGAAATAAGAATTTTCTGCGATGACTGTGTTAGTGTTTTTTTAGGTACACTGTCAATTAAACTAGCAGTAATTTGGGAAAATTCCTGTATACATGAATGGAGGTGTTATTTGGGAATAAGCTGGACCCTGGGACGTGCACTTGAGTGTCAACTCGCCTATTATCCCGCTGCTCTTTATCCTGTTTATTACTTTTTTTATTATTTCAAATGTCTGGACTTTATACTTTGCACACTATTCTTTGAATTCTAAATACAGACTTCCTGATGTCTTGCCGTCTCTTTAGCTACTTTTAGCTCCTTCCTGCAGTGCTGACGTGGCTGCAGGAACCGAGAATTGAGGAAACCTTACTGTTTTGATGCCTTTGCCAGATTTTTTTTTCCAGTATAGCTTGGTGTTGCTATATCTACGTGTTTTGTCGGAAGTTGTATCTCGCTATTCGTGGTGTTTGTCATGTATGACTATTCACAGCAATTAATCTTGCTCATAGTGTGGATACATATCTTTCCATTTCTGTCAAAGGCCCACTATCCCTGCAGACTTTATATAGCTGTGTATGGCATTGTAGCACTCCCTCTTGGGGTGACAAGGAGTGTCCCCTTAAGTACTGTGGAAGGCTAACCATCTCAGGGTTTGTTTCTTGGTTGTGGAGAAAAATAAGCTGGGTGTCAGTCACTTTAGTCTTTTTACTATTTCTTGATGAACTCAGGTTTTATGAGATAGGGTTTAGGGATCCATGTTACCCCAATATGGGACAGGTATTCTGAAGGTAGTATTAGTTGGGGTAATAGTAGCAGGCCCTTTAAGAGCAGCCTCTTGGCACCTGCTGGCCCTATGAGAGCAGCCAAACAGATCTAGGACCCTGTAAGAGCTGTCACAGCCTTTAAGTTGTAGTGGATCTCACCCTATTAAATCTGGCTCTTGACCTTCTGATAGCAAAGATACATTGATCTTTGAGCAATGAATACTTCTTACAATGTGCAGCAGTAGCTTATACTCAGCTCCTCCTCCTTCAGCAAGATTATTTTTATTTTTTTTACAAGCCCAGCTCCCTCCAACATGTCCTAAAATGAGACCAGGCCAAAATAGTGATTCTTCTAGACACACATTCTCATCAATCAGAAGACAGACAATCCTTTCCGGAACGGTGCTTCAAACTTATCCTCTCTCCAAACCATGCCTCTGAACAAAATCCTCAGTGATTGGTTGGTTCAGAGATATATTTAAAACTCAGTGATTGCCCTTCCCACATACATTACTGGGACCTACTTAACAGTAACAGGCAGAATCAATCAACAAACTTGCTTGCTTAGGAGAATCTAGTCTAGCTGAAAAATGTGCTACATTTAATCAGGGGCACTCCAGCTTAAGGCAAATTCCCTACATAAAAGTTAAACTTGCTTATATTTTTCCTCCCCTCCAATCAACATGATAATAAAACTTTTACATAAAACCTATTTTCATTAAATGTTCCATTTTATACCCAGTAACATTATTCTGGAGTCTCTCTGCCTGGCAGATCATGGCTGGTGGGAGGGGCATTTCTAGGTAGACTACATTTACACACAGTCTCCCCTAGGTTACACCCACATGTGATACTAAGGGGTCTATTCACGAAGCTGCCGAAGGATCTGGCCATAGCTTCGGCCGATCCTTCGGCTAGGTTCGGCCCCAGGACCCCTTCGGTTCAGTAGAACCGAAGGGGTACTGTACGGCCTATTCACAATAGCCCGTACAGCTCCCGATCATGGCTGAGCTGCTCGGCTCAGCCGAGCCGAGCGCATATGCATCGGCTCAGCTTAGCCGTGCTGAAAGCCGAAGCTTTGGCCATTGGCCCGCCGCCCGGCCTGCTTCTAGATTGAAATAACTAAATTCTAAAGAAGGAAAGGGGCAGGCCAGGGACAGTCAGGGTGGGGAGGAAAGGGCTAGATGTTCTCCAGGCAGGAAATGAAGGGGACTCGATCTGATTTGCGGCAACTTCTAGTGCAAACTGTAAGAAGCTTATATTGTGCAGTGAAATCTGCACAAGCAATCTGATTACAGAATAGGAGGCTGTACAACTATGCCCGACTTTCATAGAGTATGGTTTGTAGACTCAAAGAAGCACCTGAACCTTGCAGGAAATTGTAGTTCTAGGAGGTATATAGGCAAGCTCAGGGGAAATGGATAAGTACACAGATTAATTATATATAAGGGACCTGTTTTACATGTCAAAGGGTTTGTATTTCTGTCCATCCAGCCCTAAGATTTACAAAGCTCCATCACAACGCTGCTTTAGCAATCAGTGGCGTCAGAAGATGGCGCAGGCCCGCCCCAGGTGACACGAAAATGGATTTTAATAGCGCCACTTTTACAGAGTGCTGTTATAGCCGGAACTAAACTCAGAAACATTTGCCTCCAGTTTGTAGCTAACAAAAATGCAGGTTATTAAGATTGAGGCCTCATTGACATGGGCATGCACATCCGTGCGGTGTGCATGCCATGCTGAGATCTGCTCCCAATAGGCACAGGTGCAGTGTGTAATGTGGTAGAGTAAATAAAAGGAGTCCATGTGAAAATAAATATATATATAGCGGTTACATACCTCCCAGCTTTCTGAGAAGATTCAAGCTGGCCGTACACCTTACAATTATCTGCAGATTCTCTATGGTCAGATGGAAAAAGTGCAACAGATTCCTCCATCTACACTTAACTGTGTGGATGGAGTAATCTCCACCTGGGCCAAGCTTCTGTATCTTGTAGTCGGCCCAAAAATACCTGAACAATCTGATTGGATGCAGACATTGTTCAGGTGTTTTGAGAGCCAGCCGGGCCGACCAGCAAGATTACGGAAGCTTGGCCCAGGTGGAGATTACTCCATCCACACAGTTAAGTGTAGATGGAGGAATCTGTTGCACCTTTTCCATCTGACCATAGAAAATCTGCAGATAATTGTAAGGTGTATGGCCAACTTTAGAGGGACAGCTTCCAGCACAACAAGGAGAATTTTTCAAAACTGGAGCAGTTGCCCACGGCAACCAATCAGCGTCTATCTTTTATTTTTAAACAAACTGAAAAGAAAAGCTTCAGATTCTCAATGTATTTATACAGCACACCCATCTGGACACACTACCTGTCTCCATTTATGCAAACAATTAAGAATGGCAAAAATGATCGATTAAACCCAGATGATTTTTCACTTTACGTTTCCTTTATAGTGGCTTTTGGAAACAACAAACAATATAATTAAGAGATTAGAGACAAGTTGTAGGAAAGAAAAGCACATTTGGTTGTTAAATAGAACTTTATATGTCTGTACATCAGCCAAAAAGAGGGACGACTGAGTAAGAAAGAGGGATTTGGTTCCAAATGCAGGATAGGTGGGAGGTATGGTATATTAGTATGGGCGGCCCACAAGCCCATAAAATTCCTACATCCACAATGGAACTACACCAGTAGATACATTGTAATCCAAAAAAAGGGTGTTTTGTACTTGAACGACACTACTGCAATAATGTTTGTTCTGAGGAAAGCCAACAAATACATGCAACGGCTCCAGACTAACCCAGCAGGCAGGTACACAATCAATAGCACTGAAAGTATAAAGAACAGTGATCGGTTGTTTAGGTGCAAACCATAGGTAGAGACACAAGCCAGAGTGAAGATCAATCAGCCAAGCAGTATAATGTGAAATGGGGAACACTCTTGTCCCAGGAAAGCAGGCAGTTCTTCAGAAAGTCAAATATTGGTGCTAGAATTATAGAGCAAAGGCATAAACAGCAGCAGATGGCCCAACAGTATTATGTATATAATAATAGATAATAAATAATAGTAAATACAATTATATGACTAAAATATATATTGATATGCCTTGCTTGGTATTCTGTTATACCCTGAGATTGCAAAGATCACACGGGGGTATCCAGAGATTTAGAAATCAGATAATAATGTTTTTCTACCAACAAACTAACAGTATATCTAAAGGTGCCCATACACTGTACGATTATCGTACAAGAATCGTGGGAAATCCCGCGATCGTACGATAATCACAAAGTGTATGGAAGGCGTGCGACTGTTTCTACTGTACGGTCGCACGTCTTCCGTAGAACAAGCAGGCTGGAAAACCCGCCGAGAATCGTACGATTCTTGGTGGGTTAGTGGCCTGCTTGTTCGACAACTGCCGAACGGGCCGTGTGCGCATGCAAGACAAAAGTGTTGTGATCGTACGAGAATCGTGCAGTGTATGGAAGGCGTGCAACCGTTTTTAGTGTACGGTCGCACGTAATTTGTCTAAGGAGCATGTTCAAAAACCAGCCGAAAATCTTAAGATTTTCGGCTGGTTTGTGGCATGCTTGGAAGACAAATGCCGAACGGGCCGGTGTGCGCACACTGCCTGTTCAGCATTGCGGTCATCGGAACCCTGACCAAGATGGGCAGATCGTACGTTTTTTTAATTACTTTACAACCATCGCAAGACTAAGGTCTTGCGATGGCTGTAAAGTGTATGGCCACCTTAAAGGTGGCCATACATCTTACGACCATCGCAAGACTTTTGTCTTGCAATGGTCGTAAGCTTATTAAAAGCTTGTACGATCTGGCCATCTTGGACAGACAGATCGTACTTGTTATCATCTTCCGATGACGGCAATGAGGGGCGGGCTTCCGATGGTTGCAAACGGGCAGTGTGCGCATGCGCACACCGGCCCGTTCGGCAGTTGTCGAACAAGCAGGCCCCTAACCCACCGAGAATCGTCCGATTCTCGGCGGCTTTTCAAGCCTGCTTGTTCGACGGAAGACGTGCGACCGTACAGTAGAAACGGTCGCACGCCTTCCATACACTTTGCGATTATCGTACGATCGCGGGATTTCCCGCGATTCTTGTACGATAATCGTACAGTGTATGGGCACCTTAAAGCTGGCCATACACCTATAGATTATCTGCAGATTTTCTATGGTCAGATGGAAAAAGTGCAACAGATTCCTCCATCTACGTTAAACTGTGTGTATGGAGGAATCTCCCACTGGGCCAAGCTTCAGTATCTTGTTAGTCGGCCCCGCTGGCTCTCAAAATACCTGAACAATCTGATTGGATGCAGGCATTGTCGGGTATTTTGAGAGCTAGTGGGGCCAACTAACAAGATACTGAAGCTTGGCCCAGTGGGAGATTCCTCCATCCACACAGTTTGGAGGACTCTGTTGCACTTTTTCCATCGGACCATAGAAAATCTGCAGATAATCTATAGGTGTATGGCCATCCCGCGATCGTACAATAATCGGCAGGTGTATGGAAGGCGTGCAACCGTTTCTACTGTATGGTCGCACGTCTTTTGTCTTCCGAGCACGCTTGAAAACCTGCCGAAAAATCATAAGATTTTCCGCGGGTTATTTGCGTGCTCGGAAGACAAATGCTGAACAGGCCGGTGTGCGCAAGCGCACACTGCCCACCCAGCATTGGAAAAATCGGAAGCTCTCACCTCAGCGGGGAGGGCTTGCGATGATCGCAAGTACGATCTGCCTGTCCAAGATGGGCAGATCGTACGAGATTTTAATTACCTTACAACAATCGCACACAAAAAAATTATAATTAAATGTTACTTTTTTTTTAATTTTCACTTTGTTCCCAGATCTCTGCTTTAACAACTTCCACCTTCCACTGGAGGCGGGGGGTGTATTTATCAAAACTTGAGCAGACAGTCCATGCCCATGGTAACCTTTTAGCTTCTCTTTATCATTTTTAAAGCTTAACTGAGCAACCTGAAGAGAGAAGCTGAATGGTCGGTTGCCATTTTGCAACGGCTCCATTTTCTGCCTGATTTTTATTTTTGTCATCCTTTGTTACATCCCAGTGCTTCTAATTCCCCTGCAGAGCCTTGCTGCTACTTCTCTCTACATACCTTCCAGAAGCAGCTGCATTTTATTTCTCCAGACAGGTTTCTTGGTGATGACAGTGTAGCATGTCTGAACAATAAGTGTTAGCATGGCTGCTTATAGCCAGCACCAGATGCACATGTGACAGAGGGTGACAATATAGGAAAACAATTGAAAGGCGTTGCTACCCTATAGCAGGAAATCCCTAAAGAAAGATGGTAGGACCCCCTGGTATTACTGAAAACTGCAGATTAAAAAATGAATATAACAATAACAAGTTGGAGAGTATTTAACATTTTAGGTATTTGGGATTACATTTACCTACATTACATATGCACTGCATTTTCTGAACAAAATGTACTAAACTTAAAAAGCTATGTTAGACAGTAATATTTTTATTATACTATTTTTATTATATAAGTAGCCCTGCTGTTGGGTAATCCAATAATGGATGTCATGTTGGGGTTCCCTTTTATAGCTAGTTACATGACTCTCAAATATCTCCTTTTTCTGTAGAGGCGTGGAATATAGATATATTATAATAGGGGATCCCATACCTGTACAGAAAGAGGAGATGTCTAAAATTTGTGCACCTGGCTGGGTTATGACTGGCTGGCTTATTGATATGGATGCGCCGGTCTCAAAGAGTCTCCACTGGCAAATCAGCCTGCCTGCCAGCCATAACACTGTGCAGTCATTGTTGCTAGGACTGCCGGCGTCCTAATGACGTCACGTGTGGGCCTCACCCACAGCATCACAGGTGGAGGAAAGAGTGACGTAAGGGGGCACGGTCTTGGGGACAACTAATCATTTGTTGTCCCCATGACAGTACTGCCTTACATTGGTTGCTCCATCAGCATGACCCCTTAAGTTAGTTACTAATGTAAGGGGGCACTCTAATGGGGACCGTTATTATAAGGGGGCACTCTGGGGATAACTAAACATCAGTACCTAATGTAAGGGGGCACTGTGATGGGGGAACTCAATGCAAGGGGGCATTCTGCTGGGACAACCAGTCATTAGGTTTCCTCATCAGAGTGCACATTAGTTGTTCCCATTAGAATGCCTCTTTACATTAGTTGCCCCCATCATAGTGCCCTGTTAAATTAGTTACTAATGCAAAGGGGCTGTCTGATGGGGACAGCTACCGTAAGGTGGCACACTGATGGGGAGAACTACTAAGGGGTACTCTGATGGGGACACCTTATGTAAGAGGACACAGTGATGGCTCTGAGCACAAACATCAGATTCGGACCTCTGCTGGAAGAACGTTTTACTGACCAGATCGCCTTAAATTTTAATTCAATACCCATGTTTTATATGCATAGCTCTGAATGTCCTAGTTTAGGATTCCTTTAAACATGATGTATATATTACCGTAATAATAATAATTACTGTTCTGATATGTTATTAAGATATGGTCTTTTAACAGTACAGAAATTGAAGTACATTTCGTTGAACTACTTTTGTAGGTTGCATTCTTGTACCAGAAACCTCTCGTAAGTGATAAGAATGATCAGGTTATGAACTGAACAGAACTAGAAACAATTTTACACCCAAAATAGAACTGGGTTTTAGACTAGCTTGGACTGGGTTGTGATTTGCTAGAACAATGGTGTAGCACAACTCAACCTGCTTCTTTCCAGATCGGAACTGGCTTTAGCCTCAGATCACTGGGCACTATATTACATAGGGAAGTCGATTGGTGACTACTTTTGAAAAATCTACACATGTATCGTTAGCCTATTTAAATTGCGGCAACCTGACACTGAACAATAATGTGAAGGGAAATTCTGCACTGACCACCCAATGTAATGGGGGCATTTAAACTGACCACCAGTGTAATTTAAATAAAAAATTTAATGTGGGTGGGTGGGTTGGGTAATTTTCAGTTGGTGGGCTAATGTTCAGTTAGTCTAGGTGGGATGCAATACAGATACTGCTACCCATCCTGTATAATATGGCATCGTGCTGGAATTGGAGCTGAGTTCTGTATTGAATCTGTATGGGACTCTGGGTGCATGTGCGCAACAGTGAAAGTTGGCTGCACACTAACTCTGCTTCACACTCATCGGACATAAAACACGGCAATTAGCTTGCTGGAAGACAACAGGCCCTTCTATCATGATGGACTTCAAGATGGTACTCACCCACACTTTTGCAGGCCAATGATGGTGCCCAGTGACATGAGGGATGACTGCACTTTACAGCACTAGGCCAATCCAGAAGATAGCCATAATCAACTCCCAGGGAACAGGGAGACATTGCATTCCAACCTGGCGCACATGTCACCTGCTGGGATCCCAGGTTCTTTCATACCAAAGTTAAAGTGACATTAAACTCAGGAGTTAAATATGCATTCAAGTGCCCTAACTATTAATTTAAAAAAATGCAGCTTATTTGCGTATCACTCGGCTGTAGATCCTCAAATCATCTCTGAATTTGTGCTGACCCTGTCCTTCCTTCTGGAGGGTGGCTACTTTAGTTCCACATGGTCCTTGTGTGTGTTGTAAAGCAGCCAACGCTCCAAGCTTGCTCCCCTGATGGGACTATAATCACATGTTTAGTTTACTAATTTGTATTGAAATTGTAGTTTATCACGGGAGTGAGCTTGGAGCTCTCACGGGCTAGACAAAAATGCTATGCATAGAGTAATAAACCCAGCACGATGTTAGAAAAAAAAGCTTGTATTGTATAAAACCAGCAAAATGTCCCATCTCTCTTAAAACTAGTCATAATCTCCTTTTACAAGTCGCCCTCTCCACATTTCTCCTAAATACAAACTAACTTTTGTCCCAGCTTTATTTTTCCCAGATCCCCATCCCACTGCTAAGGCCTAAGAATTATCTTTCAACAATTCCAGCTTCCCACAATCCTGGAACAATAGATCGCCTTGCTTAATTCTGATATTACAAAAGATAAGAGTGACACTGCCATTAAGCGCTTATAAAGCGAACAAAACGACGAGCCCCAATGGGTATTCAAATTTATTTTATTCAAATAAAAAATGTGATTTTTTGCCTAAATAGAGATGTAAAAATACTGGCCAAGATCTTGGCCACAAGAATTATTATTCTTCTGGACCGACTTGTAAAGATCAGGTCAGCTTTGTGCTTGTAGGCAGGCAGGAGACAATGGGATTGATTTACTAAAACAAACTGGCTGTTCACTTTCCAAGGGAATTTGCACTTTGCAGAAGTTTATCTTCGTTTGATAGATACGGTGACATTTCCCTTTGCAAAGAGTATCCAATCATGTGCAAGGAAAATAAAAAAAACTTTGGGGGGGAATTTATCAAAACTGGAGCAGACAAATCTAGAGCAGCTGTGCATGGCAACCAATCAGCTTCTCCATTTTTTTCAGTTAAGATTTGAAAATGAAAGATAGAAGCTGATTGGTTGCCATGCACAGCTGCTCCACATTTTGACTGTTCCAGTTTTGATAAATTCCCCTGAGTGTGTTTGCTTGCACATGATTGTATGATTGAAGTCAGCAGAGCTCCCTCATTCACTAAGCTAAGGGGAAACTTCCCTTGCAAAGCGCAAATTCCCTTGGAAAGTGAACAGCCTTTTTGTCTCAAGTAAATCAATCTCAATGTGTGCCATGTAATACAGATAATCCACCCACCCACTGTCAATTCACAGCCTTGAATTCTCTAGCATCTATCATAAATGATTGTTCTATGCAGATAATATCATGAATATTACTTTGTCCCTGATTTGGCAGAATAGATGCTGTCAAGATGTAGTACCTTCCCAAGCTCAAAAACATCTGGGTGTTAGGGAACCAGGAGACCAGACTAAAACTTAAAGTGCAGGCTTAAAATATAAAAGGAGTTTATTGAAAACAACAATAAACATAAATGACAAAGAACAATGGAGAAAGTCCATGACATAATCAGTGCCAAGCCAGGGGTCAGGTGCCAAAATGGGTAGTAAAACAAGCCAGGGAGAGCTGGATGGAACGGAAACAAAGCCAGAGTCAGGAACCAGGAGATCAGTTAGCCAGAGCCAGGATCCTACATGGAAATCAGGAACAGCAGCACACTTGGCTGATCAGAACAAACACAAGGACGGAGACTAAATGAACAAGGTAAATAGTTACCTGATGCCTGCATCATCACTCTGAGACAGGAATTTATCAGGAGTATTGCTAGCAGTTGCAGGAAGATGATGTAAACCGTTTGGTCATAAGAGGGTGCTAAAGAGGAACCGCAGTGTCAGACATACTGACAAGCACAGCCGACTGGATGAGGAAGGGTAAGAAACCCTTACACCAAGTCTTGTGTGTCCATATCCTGAGCCACATGGTGCGTATTGGACAGGGGGAATTTTTTTAAAATGTATCTGGTAGTCTCATAGACCCAGACAAGCTTCCAAACAAACTGTCGGGCTTAGTGCCCAACATCTGGGGAAACCCTAAACTGTGTATCGATGTGGTCTTATTGGTAGGGACTGGTGTGCTCTCCATAATTTTGCTTTGGATCCTGCCACGGTTCATACCTCCTGTGCAGGACCCCACCTTGTAGTAATCCCTAAAACAATGAGACTCTACATAACCCATCCTTTCTTCCAGCTTTTAAGAATCTATTGGTATTTTGCTGATGTATAAACATTCTGATCTAAATACATCTATCTTTTATCCCTGGATGACCTCAAACCTTGTAATACCTTAAACATGAGGCTCCCCCTTTGGAACATTTTCTTTACTTCCAGGTCCTCCATTCACACACATCTTCAAAATTTCTCAGGTTGCCACGGCATCTAACTGTTGCTTAATTTACCTGCACTCAGCTGGTCTCATACCTATAATGTATACAGCGCTTGCATCCCCAAGGAACAGTTCTAAATAAAAATAAAAAATATATAGAACACACATTTAAATGAAAGGGTGACCTGGGCGAATCCTTGGACATGACTGAATGGAATACAATTTTAAATGCTGCTGCAAAATGGTCCACTAATGGTTCAGCCCAAGAAAATGCACACAGTGTCATTTTGCTGGTAAATGATTAATGATTGAATGTCCAGATTTGCTACAGGTGCTTCACCATTATGCTTTTGTGAATGCAAGGCAAAAGGCATAATTTTTCATATATAGTGGCAATGTTCAAAAGCACAAAAAACCTCTGAATATGTGTATACAATTTTTATGATGTAAGTTTTGAATCACAATTGGTCCCCCTGGGAAGCCCTTATTAACAGACCAAATTTTGATCTCACAAGATAGGACAGAAAAATGGTAATCTTTCTTTTTAATTCATTATTTATTTATTTTTTAGCCACTCGGACTCTGGAAACAGCCGACCCTGAACTTAATGACGGTCAAGCAAAGAGTTATAGGTACTATGATGCATGAGATGCTTACAGTCGTTCTAAACAACGCAAAATCTAAATTTCTCAAAAAGACTGATGTGCAGGGGAGCACTCTGAAGACTGTGATGTGAAGGAGGGGCTGTGCGATGAAGAGGGGTGCTCCGAGGACTCTGATGTGAAGGAGTGGCTGTGCGATGAAGAGGGGTACTCAGAGGACTCTGATGTGAAGAGGGGGCCTCTGAAGATGCTGATGTCAAGGGGGGACGGCTCTAAGGACTCTGATGTGAAGGAGGGGCTGTGCGATGAAGAGGGGTGCTCCGAGGACTCTGATGTGAAGAGGGGGCCTCTGAAGATGCTGATGTCAAGGGGGGACGGCTCTAAGGACTCTGATGTGAAGGAGGGGCTCCGAGAACTGTGATGTGAGGGGCTCTGAAGACTCTGATGTGAAGAGGGGCCTTTAAAGGACTCTGATGTGAAGATAGGGGGAAGGCAGGCTCTGGGGACTCTGATGTGAAAGAGATGCTCTGAGGACTGTAATGTTAAAAGGGGAGTTCATGGATTCTGATGTGAAGGGGGGACTCTGAGGAGCTTGATTTGAAAGAGGTAAAGAAAGGAGGTTTGCATAATGTGATGTAAAGAGAGGGGTTTCAGGGACTCTCATGTGAAGGGGACAGCTCTGAGGATTCTGATGTGAAGGGCAACTCTGAGTGACTGATGTTTAGAGAGGGCTCTGTTGTAAACAGAGAAGCTCTGAAGACTTTGCTGTTGAGAGGGGGGCTCTGAGGACTGTGATGTATAGTGGGGTTGGATGAGTCTGATGTCAGGGCGAAGCTCTGAGGACTTTGATGTAAAGGGGGTCTCATATCAATGTCCTAAGAGACACCCCTTCACAGCACAGTACCTGAAGGGGGACTCTAAGGACTGTGAAGTT
>NW_017306815.1:362843-370123 GCF_000935625.1 Nanorana parkeri
TTAGGACTATAATGTGAAAGGGGTGGCAAGGGGGCTATGAGGAATGTGGTGTCATGAGGGCTCTTAGGAATCTGCTGTGAGGGGTTTTGAGGACTCTGATGTGTAGAGTGGCTCCATATAAAAGTCCTGAAGACCCCTTCACATTACTGTACTTAAAGGGGGCTCCATGTACTGTGATGTATAGGGGGGCTCCAGGGACTATGATGTGAAGGGCAGGCTCCAAAGATTGTGATCTGATGTGAAGGGGGGCTATTGAGGGGAGGGAGAGATGTGCCTGTGATGTGATGAAGGGGCTCCGAGGACTATGATGTCATGGGAGGGGGACTTCATATCAATCCTCAGAGCCCTTCCTTCACATAATTTTTTAAGGGGTTTCTTCGAGTACTGTGATTTAAGAGTGGGGGCTCCAAAGACTGTGATGTAAAAGTTCTAGATTGTTCACTTCTGCTGCCTTCTCCTAACTCTTCACCCTTTTGTGAATAACCTTGTAAACATTTCTAAAGATGTTGTTATTTTACAGATATGGATAAAATTCCTCTTTAACTGCACGTCAGGGTAAAGTTTAAAAAAAAGCAGCAGTGTATCTCTGCAATATACAATTCCCCATGTGTTATACCTTTAAAAACACAGCACTTCAAGTACAGAGAAATATCTGTTGATTTACCTGGAAACCAGTGAGCGATTAACCGTTTTGTGCTGACATCATAGTGTTTCTGCTGCACTGAACCAGCATTGTCATCCCTCTCTGAGTTCTCTGCTGATGAACACCCCCTCTATCAATGTCCATAACATATGTGGAAAGTCTTTCAACTCTCAATTACTGTTGTCGGCTCTGCCTAAAATTTTCTTATGCTGCATGTCTGTAGTGCAGCATAGGAGCATTTTAGGCAGGGCCAACAACACTAATTGAGATTTCTGTACAGCAGAGGCAGTGTTTTCAGCACACTACAAGAAGTTTAGGAGCTAACTGGATTTCTGGCAGATCAACGTGCATTCTTCTGTCCTTGAGAAGTAGTGACATGGATAAAATGTGGGGAAATGTGCATCTATTGCAGATATTAATGGAATGTGTGTTTTGTTTTTTTGTCTGGACATACACTTTATTAAGTGAGTTGAAAGGTGAGGGAGTTGAAAAGCCAGACCGCAAAAGAAGAAAAGGGAGAAAAGGGTAATAAAAGGTGAGGATGCAACTAAAGGTGAGGGGAGGGCATGTAAAATATAGGTGGAGAATCTTGGAGTTAAGTGAAACCCTTTATTGATTAACTTAAAGTTTATCTTCTAAACCCAAAAAGAAAAATGTAATATATAGCAGCTTAGAAATCCTTAGTTATGGTGAATGTATTAGTTTTCTTTTTTAGATTGTGTACATTTTCTACAAGTACCAAAACATACCTGTTGATCCTGCCAGGAATCTGGTGTCCTTTTAATGTCCTGTGTATTGAATTGAAATCTGAAACAATGTTATCAGCTCTCATCAGTTCACCACTATGGACTGCAGAAAACCTCCCCAAGTTTGTTATGGAGTTCAGGAGGTGTTTGTACTCCAAATTAGGAGTGTGGCCTAAAGTGATAACACTGCTCCTCCACAGATACAATATGGTGAGTGAGCAGTGGCGTAACAACCGGGGGGGCAGCAGGGGCGCGGGCCCCGGGCGAAAAGTGATGGGGGGGGCGCCGGCCGAAAATGGCACTTTCGGCTAAATGCCGAAAGTGACATTTTCCTGCCGTTTTGTCGGCGCGGCCGTGATTCCTTTCATCCCCGCTGGGACACAGAGCAGTGCCCAGCAGGGATGAAAGGAATCAGAGAGAAAATGACAGCCGGCCGAGCGCTGCGGGACGAGCGCTGTGAGCGGCCGGTGTCTTTCCTCCCACACCGCTCGGCCGCCTATCACAGTGCAGCAGAGCGGTGTGGGGGCGGAGACAGCCAGCGCTGTCACAGGAGGCTGGGCTCTCCTCTTGCAGCCTCCTATGACAGTGTGTGTCAGAGAGGAGAACGGGTACAAGCACTCAGTGATCAGTGATCGCTGAGTGTTTGTACATAATTGAGGACCTGGTATGTATACTATATCCTCAATTATGAATGAATGGGAGTGATCTACATCTCCTCCTGTTCATTCATAATTGTAGTTATAGTAAACATACCATGTTATCAATGAACAGGAACACTCATAAAGGATTCCTGTTCATTGATAACAGGGGACACAGAAAAAGAGATTGAGGACTCTGTGTCCTCAATCTCTTTTTCTATTTTTAAAGGGAAATATTAGGGGTCTGTTTAGACCCCCAATATTTCCCCGAAGCCCCTAAAAGTAAAGTAAAAAATAAAAATATTTAATAAAAAATTAATTAATAAATAAAAATTAATTTAAAAAAATAAAAAAGTTTCTAAAAAAATAAAATATTAAAATGTGAAAAATTAAAATAAAAACATGTGTGTGTGGGGGGAGGTGCAGGGTACAGTTCCAGTGGTTGTTTATATAATGGGGGGGCGATTTTTTTTTTCTGCCCCGGGCGCCCAGAACTCTGGTTACGCCACTGTGAGTGAGCGTTGTCACCTTAGGACTGGATGTGTGTTATTGGCAGTATTACCAGGTGAAAAAAAAGGGGGGGGGGCAGAAACAATAATGCATCCACTAAAAATGGCTGGTAAACTGCAATATATAAAATTTCAACTGTATCAAATCCCAAGTGCAAAAACCTATTAAAAAAGAAAATTCAAGCTTTTTGGACCCATTTAGGTTCCTTCATCAGGTAATATACAATTGTATGATGACTGTGAAAAAATCTAATGGGTTCTGAAAGCTTCCATAAATAACTTGTTATCCCAAAAAGGGTATCAATTTTCCACACCTACAGTAGATGGGGGGAAAAAAATCCATAAAGGTCTTTATTGGCGTTGTGATTTCTATTTCCGTCACTATATTTCACCACAATGTGTAACAAACATGAATCCTCGTGATCACTGGCACGTCTTCACATTAAAGATGTGATAACAATTTAACAGCACAGAGAACCCCAGTCACTAGTCGCTAGTCCACTATGCAGAAGAACAATAGTTCTCACATAGAATGCTGAAGTCTTCCAAGAAGTGGCTTCCAACAACCCTTTAAATCTAAAGCGTGATATTCCCAAAACTAAGATGATCGAATGAAAATAACCATTGTACCTAATGTAACAATTTAAATGACATGCATGCACATTCTTCTTGGTAATAGGACAATATCTCATGAACTGCAATTATCTGAATAATGTGCATGTTTTGCTTTATAGAATGGGTTTTAAAATTGATGTGTTCTTTCATTGGTGAGACGTGAAGATGGCGCATAACACTCCATCCATTATAATGTAATATTCACAGTCTTCAAATACTCTTTAACTTAGAACTATAGAAGATCGTATTGCGTGACTGCCTGAAGTTTCTTGGACTGAAGTATAAGGGCCTAGCGTAGAAAAACGCCACCTAATGAAGTCTTGTCCTCATTTAAAAGTTTATTACATTCATTTTTAAATGTAGCGATTATAAGCTTGGTAATGCTCGCCTTATAATTCTCTGTACTGCGGCAATCAGATGGGGAGAGGATGGGGAACCAATAGGAGCCATTCGGAAGTAGCGCATTGCATATGAGCTGGCAAGGCACAGTATGCCAGATGTGAAAAGCAGAGAGATGATTTATCACTGTCCAATCACGGGCAGGGGGCAGGGTGTATTGCATACCCCAAAGCCATTCTCCAGGACTCTTTCTGAATTTCTACAAAATCCCGTTGTCCTGCAATACCTGGAGCCAACTGCTATAATACACTCAACTAGATAGAGCGGTCTGTTCGTATACTACTACACTCAACTGAGTGTTGCGTATAATATACTCAACTGTGTATCACGGCACTCAACTCAACACTCGGGCCTTTTTAAAAAACATTTTTTAGTACAGACACCTTTGCTGCTGCACTCTTGTCCTCCCTTCTTCCATTCTTGACAGATGCGAGGCTATTGGCTGGGCTTGAATACCAGGAGGAAACAATAGGTACACAGATTACCTCCTGATCGGAACGGTACGGCATCTGTGCCCATCCAGTTTTTTTTTCTTCTATCTTGCGATCGATGTTGGTCTTTGGGAAATTGGATGTAAATGGACATGTCTGTTTACATCAGATTCCACCTAATCCGGTATGATCATGCCTAGTGAAATGGATCTCTGATTCGTTTGCTTCTCTGGACCTGGCCAGAGTTGTGTGTTACTGAATGTAAATGACTACCCGCCCGTTCACACGGCTCCCATAGACGTGGCATCCAATCGAGCCTGTCTGAAATCCTTATAGATGGACCCAATTGGACCACCCATGTGAAAGGGGCCGAAACACATTTGAAAAGAAATCCTTTTTCTGTCACTGACCTGTCACTGCGTTCAATTATAGCAGGTTGCATGTCTTGGTCTTTAAGTTCTTAATGTTGTGTAAATGACTTGAATATAAAACATTACTTATGTCCAGTTAAATCTTTACAAGCTAGACAGCCTGCAGCTCAGAGCAGGAAGCAGAAAACAATGAGAGTGACGTGCACGGTGTTGTCTAAGCAGAAGCTTGCAAGGCTAGAGTGAGATGTCTTTCTCATAATTGTGAAATCTTCTCCTCTGGTGTGTCATACTCTGATGGTGGGAATTTATCAAACCTTTTTTTAAAGCTGAAGTTTTATCTCCTTGTATTTGCCTTCTTGGTTCCTCTCTTACCCCCCCCCACTCCCCCCTTCTTGTTAACATGCTAAATTCATTGTATATGTTATGCATACCTTATTTTAAACCCAGTAATGTCATCACTGAGGCTGGGTTCACACCTGGGCGTTTTTCAGTGCTGATCGAAGAGCCGAAAAACACTCAGCAAGTGAAATTCCATAATTTCCTATGGGGATGGTTCCCACCTAGGCGTATTTCAGCGCGTGGAAAGGCGCTGAAAAATGCCCTATGCCCAGACAAGTACAGGAGCTTCTTATGGGGCGTATTTCCGCACGTGTCCATTGGTATTCCCGAGTGTGGCTCAGGGTTAACAAATCGGTAACCCTGAGCCACACTCGGTAATACAGCTTAGGTCTTACCTTGTCCGCGATCCCATCTGTGTCCTCCGGCCGCTGCCGTCGTCCGGGTTCCATCTCTTGCGAGCGTCCGCGTCGCAGGGGGGCGGAAGCGGCGGGAAGTTTGAAAGTTAAAAAAAACAACCCGAAAAAAAAATAGAGAAAAAAAAAAATCATACCGCCAGGGAGGTATAAAAACAAGCGCCCAACGCGCGTTTCACTGAACTAAAAAAGGTGCTAAAAACAAGCTGAAAAAGCGCGCCTATAGTAACGCCCAGGTGTGAACCCAGCCTGAATCTCCGTGCAATGCAATGCAGGCTGATGATGGTTTCTGGGAGGGGCTGGCAGGGGGCTGTACATCGCTTCATGAAAACCTCAGAATCCAATGTGGATGTTGGAGACACTGTTGCCAGACAAATTCTCTTCTTCATGCCTGCTTTGTCCTTCAGGGTAAAGGCGGTACAGGTAGTTGTAAGAGGGTTGGCAGCGGCTAAGCCTTGCCTGCTTGTCCATACACTGCAGGTACTGGACCCCTAGGAGAGAAAACCTTGGGATAAAATGTTGATTTCAGGAATCAAAAGCTACAGCGTACAAGTGACAAAGTGCAGCAATTTTGTGTTGTGGCATTTACACATGCATTGTACAATTATTTGCCTTTTATTGGACATGATTTGTGGCACATAACAAATAGTGCTTATTGTCCATGTGAATGAGTTCATGTCATGCACAAAATGTGCAAATACAGCCTTCATTAACCAGCACAAAGTGTAATGAATGTAATGAATGTGCAAAATGAGTGTAATGAATGTGCAAAGTGCGGTAATCCATAGCAGCAATTTTATTAAACTGAATACGGAGATGAAACTGTGGCTGGGCTCCTGCACTTTGCACTGTACAACGCAATCAGCATTCGAGGGCAAAAGAACACAAGTAATTGCACTGCTATCATGTAAGTGAGAGTGCAATTGCAACAGGATGAATGCAGAGTCCAATCAGTCAACCAATTTGCTAAGAATGTGACTGTCATTCTTTTTGGACTTGGATCAGTTGAGGCAGGTCACTGCGTGACAAGTGTGTTGCTCTCTATACTGGAGGACAATAAAACCATTTCCTATAATAGTAACAGTAGTGTAAGGTAGAAGAGTGCAGTGCTCCACAAAGCTGATATGTAACATAATGTGATCAGAAAGTTGCAATATGATACAGAAGCCTTTGGTTGTACTTTATAGAAACCCAGCTATGACTGCGTGTATGCAAGAAGCTGATTATTCATTGTTAAAGGGAAAGTACAGTGTTTGCCTAGAGACCATACAAAAGTGTTGGGACTCCTCTATTAAAAAAAAAAAGAAAAAACTCACAAAATGTTTTACTTGAAACTGACCAAAGTAACTGGTATCCATCATTGTTTAGTCCAGTGGTTCTCAACTCGTGGGTCGCGACCCAAAAGTGGGTCGCGACACCCTCTGCAGTGGGTCGCGGCGTCATGTCTGAATAGACCGGCCTGAGACTGAATAGAGAGGGGGAATTTGTGGTTCAGCCTGTGGAACCTCATGTCAAACTGTCCCCTCTCTCCCGGCCTCCCCCGGGCTCTCAGATAAAGTGGTATGGCCCGGGGAGAGAGATTGTACAACCTCTAGTGGCAATCGCTGCAAATAAGCGATGATCTGTAGCTCTCAATGAGACTTCTACACCTGCCAGCAGGTAGTTTGGCCCACTCTTCTTGAGCAAACTGTTTGAGGAGTGACTTCTCCAGGCTGCATGTTTCCGCTCTTTCCATAGATGGTGGATAGGATTCAGATCAGGACTCATAGAAGGCCACTTCAGAATAGTTCCAATAGTAATGCCATTCTTGGGTGCTTTTAGCTGTGTACTTTTGGTTTATTATCCTGTTGGAGGACTCATGACCTGTGACCGAGACAAAGCTTTCTGACACCAGGTAGTGCGTTCTGCTCCAGATTTCCTTGACCGGATTAAGATTTTGTGCTCTCTAACCACCTCTCGTCCATGGCTATTCCTGAACGACTGGGCCTCTTTTAGGAGTGGGAGGGCGTCTTAAGATGTCCTGCCCCTCCCCTGTCTCGTGCGCGGTGCTCAGCACGCACATGAGTGGGGAACTGTTCGCTTGAATGTAAAACGGCCATCGCTGGCTGTTTCCATTGCTATCGGGCACCTCTAGAGCTGCGGGTGTGCGCTCCCCCCACCCCCCCGCCGCACCTCC
>NW_017306815.1:370660-373344 GCF_000935625.1 Nanorana parkeri
CGCTGTCGCCGCAGCTGCACAGGGACGCTCTCAGTGGAGATCAAAGGGAGATCAGTACACGATCACCCTTTGATCTCTTCTCGGTCCCCGAATAAAGGAAGTGATGTATATTAGAGACCCCTGATGTCTCCATAAAGAGGACCTGTCATGCTAATTGGCCATCACATAGGATTTCATAGTCCCCCTATGTGATAACTTTATTGCCAAGTGTAAAAAAAAAAAAAAGTTTAAAAAAACTTAAAGCATAAAAAAATAAAGAAGCTTCGCCCCATAACGATGAAATTAAGAGAGGCTGGAATCCAATATCGGTGGGGGTATCCAGCTTTTTTAAATGTCAAGAAAAATGATAGATATGTGACTTTGAACACACCAGAAGACCGTGGACCTTTCTTGACACAAATGGGCTTACCATCTATGCAAATAGAGAACTGGCCAGACCCCCCTACCCCCTTATGTAAGGAAATACCCCAATGGAACACCTGGGCAACAATGGGTCCGGCAACGTCTAAGAAGAGGTGGAATTAGCAATGAAATACGGCACATCAGATAAAGAAATTATGCACTACAGTGAAATGATTGATATATGGTTAAAGGTTTAGGTATAGGTTTAAAGGTTAAAGACATATGGTATTATTCTGTAACATTGTGGTATTGGCAGTATGGCAGCATTGGCTCTCCCTTTCTGGTGGCTCGAGTGGACTGAATCTAGACAGGTCACCTGACCAACCGGAAAGGGAGACAGAAAAGCTCAGAAAAACTCAGGATATATAATATGAGTATGATAAACATATGAATGTATAACAGGAGCAAATTATGAATATGAGCAACTGTGGTATATAATGGAGTAAATAGGAAAGGGGTTATTCTCATATCGTAACAAGTTCACTTAACACCCCTGCAGACCTTAAGATACAAGCTCCTTAGGAGGAGAAATAGATGGACAGATAGTTTACACAAACATTCACTAGAACAATCAGGGGTTAAAAGACACGTGATTAGGCGATGAGCACGGAGTAAAGGAACTACATCACATTAGGACATAGAATCAAAATTTTTTGGGTTTCTTTATTTTAACATACACACTAATATACACATTCACACTATTATATAGCCATCACTATAGGATTCACTTCACATCATATTATCTATCAATTGACAAGATTGATACAAATCAACCTTGGGGGGGGGGGTTTGGGGGTCGGTGGAGTTTGTACAGGGGTTAGAGTCTGGCAAGTTCTGGAGGAGAGTAAGGAAGAAGGGAATAAACCCGGAACAGAATCCTCCATTTTTGCCCTAGGAGAAGGATTGGTCCGGAGTGGGAGAATAGGGAGGAACAGACTAGCAACAAGAATGTACCCCATGGGGAACAAGTAGGTGAGGGGGTGAAGGTGGGGATAGGTTCAATGTCTCTGACCACCCACCCTAATAGGATGCCGAGATCATCGGTAAAGGCTCAATAGGTAGGAGCCAAAACGTTCTTTTTTAGGTAAACACAAAAGTAGTGGGGATGCTTTGATCTTCCAAGAACTACAACAAAAAAGGGTAGAGCTACATCAAAAGTTAGACTTAGTCTATCACCGATATAAAGACTAATCTCAAACCTTTACAAACTTTTCTCCCCCGCTCTCCGCCAAGTGTGCCGATCAGAGCTGCTCCTCCCGCGGGTCACCGCTCCTCTGTCATTTCTCCGCCCGCCAGCCAGCGCACACAGCGGCTGGAATACAGGAGAGGAACTTTAAAATATTAACTAGGTGGTATAGATGCGCAGTGACGGTACACAAAATAAACCCGCAAGTAACCAAGATGTGCTGGAGATGTGGATTGGAGGAGGGTACAATGCTGCACATATGGTGGACGTGTCCTGGAATAAAGCCTTACTGCAGAATCATTTTTGAAATAGCAGATAGAATCACGGGATTAAAAATACCTGAAACTCCAGAAGCAGCATTATTATCAATGCTCCCAGGCTCAGTAAAAAATATCAAGGGGGGCTGATATGCCCTATATTGGCAGCAGCAAGGGCGATAATTCCAAGGCACTGGAGACAATTAAATACCCCCGCGACTCGGGAATGGGTACTAGAAATGAACCACATAATGCGAATGGAAGAATTGACATCTCGTGTATATGACAGACACGTGACATTTGTAGAAAAATGTCACGTGTCTGCTCAACAGAGATCCAACAATACCTGTAAGGACCTAGTGTGTTGTTCCCTCCTATTTTTCATTTTTTTTCCTCCCTTTTTTGTGTGTGTTGGATTGTCCTTGAGGTGTTGGCAGGCGACTGTATCGAAGGGAGGAGTATGAGATGGGGAGGTGGGTGGGTGAAGGGGCTAGATTGAGTTGTGAATGGTACACGATTTTAGATAATACAATTTTTTTTGTGTTTTTTGATATAATAGTTGTATAAGTATTCACGATTGCGGATCAGTGTGTCACGCATCGGACCATGGAGTATTAGTTGATTAGCAATTATAGACAGGTGAATAGCGGTTGAATGTAGATATTACTGTTATTTTTATGCATATAATTATATAACTGAATTGTATCTGGAATGTGATGAATAAAAACTTATTCTTGAAAAAAATAAAATAATAGAAGCCAAATAAAATAGTCACAAATTCAAAATAAATTGTTATTTTACTTTTTTTTTAAAGTACCCCCCCCCCCAATCCCCCCCCC
>NW_017306815.1:373423-392468 GCF_000935625.1 Nanorana parkeri
TTTTTGTAACCCCCCCCCCCCCAACCCCCCCCCCCCCCACATACATATGGAACAAAGTCCCAGCGTCTAAAAGCCTTCGGGAGTCTGTTTAACCTCTTAAGGACCCATGATGGGATTATCCCCTCATGGGTCATGAAGGGGTAAAAAGCACCTACAAGTAATCAGTTTAGAGATGCACATAACTATTGGCCCTAGAATTATTGCTCTCACTCTGGCGTGCACAGCGATACCCAACATGTGTAGCAAGATAGTTTTTGTACGTAGGCGCACCAGACGCGTGAATGTGGGGCTGGGGAACTTTAAAAAAAAAAATTTAAATTAGTTTTACATACATACACATACATAGCAAGTATATACATATGAGTGCTTAGATAGCATATTGGTGTTGGTGACTGGTCCACAAGACCCCTAGTATCACCTTTCCACTTTAAATAAGCTATCAATCACACTTCAAAAGCGTATTGCTCAGCTTCAGGAGCAGAGCAATGACGGCTTAGGGACTGGATGTAATGCAATACTCGCCGCTTCGAATCCCATAGAGCAGGGAGATCAGTGAATGGAAGTTCGCTGCTCTTCTCCCCAGCTTCCCGCAAACACCCATGATGGCGGTCCCGGGCCCGCAGGAAGGGCAGCGGAGCCCAGAAATCATGGCGGGGGTATCGGCACATTACCGGCACATTACCGGCCCATAGAAGCGATCTGACGGCAGCTGAAGAAAAGTTCAACTTCATTTCAGTTAGCTTTTGAGTCTATGGGGGGAAGGGTGGTGGAGGAAGATAAGGTAAGGCTTTTATTCCGCATTGGGGGCCCCCAGTCAGAACGGGACCAAGTCCTATATGAACTTAATGAAAGGGTCTCCTAGCAGATAAAATAAAACTTTTATATTGTTTGGAAGGCTTTCTTAATGTCTAGTGCACAGGTATACTTCAAAATATTAGCAGCCATTATATAGTATACCATTATAGCCATGATTAGAGTGGTCAGAGGCCACTGAAGAAAAGAGGTGACTGGAACTAGAGCAGAACATAGTACAGAATGTACGTGCACCTAATAACGACCGCTCACGTTTAATACGCCCTCCCTAATCAGAGGAAGAGAAATGCTAAACTTAGTCACCATCACGCTCATTCACACCCCAGTTTACTCTCAGCTTTGTGCCAGCTGTTATCTCTGCAATTGGAAGTGTGGGCACAATGAGTGACTACTGACAGGAAAGTCCAAAGTCCCATGACATTGGTTGCTTTGCTTCAATGTTTTCTATAAATGAACCCATCAGATTTCAGTTTAAATTATACTACATCAAAAGCCAACCTTTTTATTTTCCTTTCATTTTGGATAGCGTAGGGAATGATTACAATATATCAGTTATTTTTTTTTATTTCTGGGGTATTTTTTTTTGGGGGGGCGGGGATTTTCTTTCACGTCCTGTCCCAGATACACTACAGCAGGTGAGAGGAAACCTCTCTTAGACAGTTGTCACAGGTGTCCCCATTGGAAGATCTTGAGTTGTGCTGGAACAATAGAGGGGATCTTCCTTCAGTCCCAGTAACAATGGTTACATAGTGGTGTAAAATCCTGAGGGCTAGTTCACACCATATGCAGTTGTGATGCAGTCCTTTCAGTTTGGCTGCTGCAGCCAAAATACATCACAATGCTTTCCTATGGTCTTTCTAGAGCTCTATTCACACCACTGCAGTCCGTTCCGATTCAGTAAAAAAAAAAAAATACTGCTCGCCCTATTTTAGCTGCATGGGATCACATCAAAATGCATGTAAATGCATCGGAGCGCAACAGAACGCATTCCCAAATGAAAAAAAAAAAAAAACTAACCAGAATTGTTTGTCATCATCCAGGGACTTTCTCTTTGTAGCTAGAAGAGATATTGGAGCCATGACAGATGTGGATGCTGACATCTTCATAAAGCATGAGGAGGAGTGTCCACTCCTATGATCCCAAGCATCCCAACTACAAAAACAATCGTCAGAAGATGGGAAAGTGGAGGGAGATAACTGCCAAATAATACCCTGATTTTTCTGGTCTGCACAGGGTGCAAAAAGAAAAATGTGGTGAGGTCTCTTTTTCAGCAACTTTAATGTTTTATATACAGCCCGGCTAGATAGTTGTATACCACGCATATACTATAAAGAGTATGCAGAATTATCAGCCACCCCCATCTCCACTCCTTACATTTTTGTTAAACACTGTCCCCCAGTTTGCAGAAATCACCCCCTCCACCCCTAACCTGCACTCCCCCTTTCCATGTAGAAGGCATGCTGGTGTATGTTGAGCACTGTCCTAATACATTTATTGCTGTTGACATGGTGGTGGTTATCTCCCCAAACTCATGTAATCTACATTATATGCTTAAATGCAATTAGCATTCACAATTATAGTGTTGGAAATATGCATAATAACTCTGCTTTTTGCACGGCAATGTCATGTGCTGTAATTCCCCTCTCCAACCCCCTTCCTCTTCTTTACCTCCATGTAGTGATTTGAGTGAAGTCATGCCAAGGAAAAAAGCATATTCTACAGTCACATGGGAAAATCTCAAATTATAGAATGTCACATCACCAACTATTTCATTTACCCACTTGTTTGAAACTCTCCCATTATGTGCCACACCACCACAAAATAAATAAGGAGACAATAATCAAGGCAAAAGCAAGTGCTTTTTTATTACAAAATGTACAGATCCAACAGACTTTTACATTACATAAAACTATGGAAAATGTCATCACCAAGAAAATCAAAACATTGGCACAGTTTTAGGGACTGCTAGAGCAAGGAAATGCTCCAGAGGAAGCACGAGGGAAGAAGTGGATCTGCCAGCCAGAGGCGCCACCCTCATGTCTATTTCCAGCAGCTATCCTTCCTCAGACCAGTAATGGAGCTGCGTAATTAAGTTTACTCACGTAGGCAGCATTATTTTAACTTGTATATTTTTGGATGTCTAATTTTGTTTTATTTTCACAGATGCCAAACGAATTGGGACGAAGAGGAAGAATCGGCGGGGGGTGGAGCAGGAGGAGACGGGGGACGGAGCAGTAGGAGGCAGAGACAGGAGATAGGGTGGAGATGGAAGAGGCGGGGGGCGAAGACTGAGGAGGCGGTCGCAGACACCACTGTGGAGGCGTCGACGGAACTCCAGCCGGGCGGCGAAGATGCGACTATCGGGTGCCGAGAACGAGGAAGCAGTGTTCCGAAGCGAGGAGGCAGAGCCCACCACAGATCCTGCACAGCCCCCCTGAGACCGCAAGGTCTCAGGTGGGATGTGAATGGCTCTGCCGGGTCTCAGGGGGGCTTTGCAGGATCTGTGGTGGGCTCTGTGTGGTCTATGGTGGGCTCTGCAGGGTCTCAGATGGGCTTTGCAGCCTGAGACCCTTCACAGCCCACCAGAGACCCCACAGAGCCCACCGCAGATCCTGCAGAGCCCACCACAGATCCTGCAGAGCCCACCACAGATCCTGCAGAGCCCACCTGAGACCACAGCTTTCCTGCTACGCTAATAGCGGAACATACTGCTGGATACAGCATGTGCACTGTATCCAGCGACTGACAGGTTACACAAAAAGTATTAAACAGGATGGGGTGGGGTAAATTTAGTGAGAGGGGTGCCCGAGTTTTGTCTCGTCTAAGGCAGCCCCAAACCAGAATACACCACTGTCTGCAGGGACATGTGCTGTCACTGCACAGGCAGCTTTGGAGAGTCCAGGGGAAGTTCTGGCTTCTGCCGGGGAAGCTGGGGCTGTGGCGGGGGAGTCTTGTGCAGCTGAAGAGGAGCTGCATGTGGAAGAGGAGGAGCAGCAGAACCCTAATGAAGAACCTGGTCTGGTGCACTGGGAGACAGTGAATGAGGATGCCCAGGAGGAGAACATGGCTCCTGCTGATCCAGGGCAAAGCAGGACCCCAGCATGGCCCGAGACAACCATGTGGAGACCAATTTCTCAGGCATCTAGGGCAGGATCCTCTGTTGAGAATTTAATGCAAGCTGTGCGCGTCTTCATGTGCCAATTTTAGGATGCCAATAATAAACACCAAACCCTTGCATTATCTTTTGTTCCCCTTCTACAGCAGATCCAAGATAATGATCTTTGTGCATGTGTCGCAAACATTAACCGTGTAATGATGGGGTACCAGAAAAAGAATCCACTTCTGCTGTCCGGGAGGGAAAATCCATTTTGCTGTGCCCCCCTCTGTTGTGGCCCCACCACCACCTCCTCCAGCTGCTGGAGGACGGCCACCTATGCCATTTCAACCAACCACCTCTCCATCTGCAACCATCTGGAGTGGAGCTTTATGGGTTATTTGCATGACATGAAACACTAAACCAATAGGTGCAGATCATTTTTCTAACGTGCAGAGGCAACCAGGGCCATGTGGTCGCTCTGTTGATAGCAGTTCCTACTATAATCTGTGAATAGTTTTTTTTTCTTTTCTTTGTGTGTTACACATTTTTACAGTTATGTTCCTATGTTGTTAGTAATAAATTTTTTGGTTATTTTGTCTGATAATTTTTCAATTATTTTGCTTCTTTCATGTACATCATATGTAACGAACCTCAAAAACGTGTTCAAATGCAATGACTTAGTCTGGCCATACACCTATAGAATATCTGCAGATTTTCTATGGTCAGATGGAAAAAGTGCAACAAATTCCTTAATCTACGCTAAACTGTGTGGATGGAGGAATCTGTTGCACACATCTAACCATCGAAAATATTCAGAAAATCTATAGCGGAACATTTCGCTCCTATGTGGTTGCAATTGGCAGCCTACTAATGGTTATTGCTTTAAACCAATAGTAGGCTGTCTATTGCTTGGGCACACCAACATTTACATTTAACAGCCATAGACACAATATGTATGGGAGTGGGGTTAGAAAGGGTGAAAGTTTAACAGACACTAATATTCACAATGGGACAATCAACATGGCTGAGTAATAACAGGGATAATGTGGACTTGCAAAGTTACCCTAAATACATAACAAGACATTCACTTACTATAGTGTAATGATGAGACGTTCAGTAGGTGAGATTGCTTTGCGGTAGGCGGTGTCCTCATGCACAAAAGCAGGTGTAGGCTTTAGTAGGAGAGAATCAAAGCTATAAACCAACACATAAAAGGTATAACAAAAAAAGGATTGAGAAACATGTAAACAGTATGCACTTATTCACAAATCCACTGTGGTACCTTTCAATAGACATATGGATGCATGAAAATAATTTCTCAGGGTGTGCCCTCAAATTCTCATATAAAGTCCACAATTGGCCCTTTTCTTCTCGGACCTTCAGCAGCGGGTGCGCCCGAAGCTCACATCGCCTGCGAAGTCTGAGAATGGCCACGGCTAACACTATCACCATGCCTGCTAACAAAGCAAGCATGTCTGAGCTCCAAAACAAAAGGAAATGCTGTCAGGAAAAAGGAAGTGAAATAATAGTCTAATTAGCATTTTTAGTTAACCCCCCCCCAGCATTGGAACGCATCACAAATGCATCAAAACAGATCGCAATGCAACTGTTGAAATGCACACAGTTGTGATGCAGGTAGGTCTGGTGTGAACTAGCCCTGACACATAGTTACATAGTTACATAGTATTTGAGGTTGAATAAAGACATTAGTCCATCAAGTCCAACCTATTAGGATCTCATTCTAGGAGTACCCGTACCCCTGTATATTACGGTCCCTTAAGAAATCGTCCAAAAGTTTCTTGAACAATTCCACATTATTTGCTGAAATCACCACCTGTGGCAGTGAGTTCCAGACCCTAACTGATCTTACTGTGAAGAACCCCCTTCGCCCCTTGTGCTGGAATTTTTTTTCCATCAATTTTAGGTGATGGCCTCTAGTTTTTGTAACGGAGTTAATTTTAAACAGTTTATCGCTAATGTTGCTACCACCATTAAACATTTTGTACATGGAAATCATATCCCCCCTTAATCTCCTCACCTCTAATGTGAACATGTTTAAATTTAGTAGCCTCGTCTCGTAGCTCTGGTCCTCCATACCCCTAATTAGTTTGGTTGCCCTTCGCTGGACTTTTTCCAACTCAAGGACATCTTTTCTTAGTATTGGTGACCAGAACTGGACCGCGTACTCCAGATGAGGTCGAACCAATGATCTATAAAGTGGCAAAATTATAGACTTGTCCCTGCAATACATCCCCTTTTTAATACAGGACAAGACCCTGCTAGCTTTGTTTACAGCAGCCTGGCACTGCAAACTACCTTTCAGTTTGTGGTCTACAATGACCCCCAAATCCTTCTCCATTTCTGACTTCCCCAGCGGCATACCCATAATTGTATAACCCATTTGTTTATTTTTAAACTTATTTTAAACTTTTGTAAACTCTAAAACTAAGAGAAATGTTTGGCTTTAGATATACTGTTGTGGTTTTTTGGGGGGTCGAGGGGGCGGGCAGGCAGGATAAGGGATCACAGGGTTATTGTGGGTAGATTAGTAATTGCTTAGTGAATATCACTTTTCAGCAAGGAGAGCCACCAGCAGAAAATAACAATCATGTGGCTGCAAAAAAAAATGATCATGGCAAATAGCATGTGTTATAGCTCAGTGAATTGAGTGACTTTCTTAAAGCTCTACAATAGTTATGCGATGGGTTAAAGCCCAATCAGACCTTTATTGTTTATAATAAACCATTTGTGATATTTTGGGACAGTTGGCACAATGGTGAGCACCTAATGACCAGTCTCAAAGCCATTTCAACATAAAAAGGAGTCTTTTCTGTAACAGAAAAATGGCTTTCTTCAGCAGCACAACATAATACATTCTGTTTGCTGAAAGACAAGCAGACTTTACCTCACCTTTCTCAGGTTGTCCCGTTCACTCAGTGTCCCTGTCCCAGGACTTTAAAATGTTTTCCTTAACAAAACGACACAGGAGTACCTTGTACATTTTAAAAGCTTCCAGCTGTTTTCCACACTGTTCTCAGTTGATTTCAACACACACACCTTGTGTGCATGGCCAAACCTTCCAGCCTCCCAGGCTCCACCACACCACCTGGCTTGGCCCTCATATGCCTCCAGCACACACCAACTCCTCCACAGGTGACCTCCATGGTATGCAGGCCTGCTGTTGCTACTGACAACTGCACACCTGCTGGGCCTGTGTTCAGCCTCTTGCCCCCTCCAGGTTTTTTTTTTTTAAATTGTCACTTTGCTGCAATGAAAATCCATCCACAAACGAAAATGCGACCGCTAACGAATTTCGTCTGAAAAACACATTTTTCCAAATTGAATCGCACATGTCTACTGGACGCAGGGCTTGGGGTTTTAGTTCACACCATAAGCAGTGCGTTCCGGCCCGATTCTGGCCAGAAGGCACTGCCCGCATTGCGACCGACTCACTTATTTGCCAGGCTGGAGGGGGAGTGGTGGGCCATTGAAGTGAATGGCACCGTAGCCATGCCCTCCGGCCGCAATGCGATCGCCCGGCCGGTGCGTTCGGTGCGATAAAAATGCTGCAAGCACTATTTTGATCGCACTGCAGGCACAATGTGCCTTCCGATCCCATGCGGGCGGTCTCATTGCGGGCCACCCACCCCCAGCGTCGGGCCCCTATTCAACCTTGGGCACTGGCTGCTGTCCTCTTTAATTTAAAAAGTAAAAAACTGCACATACAGAATGTACCACTTATACAGGGGGGCCCCCCTAGCCGCCTGGGCCCCTTACATTAGTGATGACCGCACCCAACAAGCAATGATGGAACAAGAAGCTGGGATGCCTATGTGGGCCCCATCCACAATGACCAAACGGGAATCAGTGCTTCTGAAAGACAGACTTGGCACAGCTCGAACCACATACAATGGAGGGAAATTTCCAAAAGGGGTCCCCACCATTCTTTCAAGTTACACAGCAAACAAAAATATATTTCTATTAACTAAATTATTAGGAGGACATCCCCAGTGCTTAGCCTAGCCAACCTACGCGAGTCTTCAAAAGACGGTGCAAGTGTAGAGACAATGCTAGTGGCTCTAACAGCCAATTTAACCAGAACGAAGTCTAGAAAGCTTCCTATGTGGAACAAAGTTTCTTAAGGTCATTTCCAGGTAAGTCCCACAACATCCAGTCCAGTGGAGTCTCATTGGGGTATGGTCCAAAGGCCAGGCTGAGGACAACCTTGCTGGATACCTGCAGTTTGGAGGGGAAACCTCCAGCAACTGTGCTAAAAACTGAAGATTAACCAGTTTGTTTTTTCCCCCACAAATTATGTCTTTAAAAGAGCAGAGCTGAAGAAAAACATCGAACCTCCTAGAACACTAGCATGCTGGGAGGAGGGTTGGCCTACAGCCTTTTTTTGTTTTCCAGTGTTCAGTCCTCTGATAGTGTAGAAAACCCTCCCTCAGTAATGTGGCATATAGTAAACAATACTATATCATGTCCTCTGGTGAGTAAAATGTATATTGGAGCCCTTTTCACCATACTGCCGGTAAACAGCCTGTTTAATAGACGTGCGATTCGGTTCGTTCCGAAATTCGTTTTTTGGACGAATTTTCGGAAATTCGGAGATTCGGATGCATCCGAATTCCGAATTAAAGCTAAGACGAATGCAAACGAATCCGAAATTCCCGATTATTAAACGAATTTTGTTGCAGCAAAACGACATTAGGAAACAGTTACCTTCTCCAACAGTTCCTTGGTTAAAGTACAGAAGCAATAGCGTAGAGGCTAGGGGACAGGTTTGCCTTTGTTAAGGTCGCAGGTTCTATACCCAGCTAAGGTAGGGGATAAAGTTTTTTTTTCTTTGCTTTTGAATTGGCATTCTCCTATTGACCTAAATGTAATTTCTCATTTTGCTATTGGACGAATTCCGTTGCAGCAAAATTATTATAATTTTTTTTTTTTACAGACTGCAGAAAATGAAAAAAAAAAAAAAAGAATTGCAGTCATATATATCAAATGCTTCTATGGCTAAAGTACAGAAGCTATAGAGTAGTGGATAGAGGTACGGGCTTGCAATTGATTGCCATTGTGAAGTTCGCTGGTTCAAGTCCAGCCATGGGAAAGTTTTTTTTTTTTTTCATAAACGAATTTCAGCAGGACTACCGCTAACGAATTTCGGACCCGAAAAACAAAACTAAACTAAACAATACGAATTATTTTTTTTTTAAAAAAAACGAAACTAAACTAAACAAATTTTTTGCTGGTGCACATGTCTAAGTTTTTTCAAAAGTTACCTTTAGTTAAATTATGTTGGCGAGATAGTTACATAGTTACATAGTATTTGAGGTTGAATAAAGACATATGTCCATCAAAGAGATAGGGTTTGTGGCATCAGAATTCATGCTGTGTATATGCATGCTAGTACACTGGGACTGATTAGATAGATAGATAGATAGATAGATATACTAATATTCTCCGCTAACCCTCAGCATGGTGCTATGCAACAAATACACTTGAATACAAAGTATGCCAGAAAACTGGCATTCTTGGTTTGGCTACATTGTGCTCCATTTGCCAGCTGGCATAAACTTTCATGGGCTGGGAAGCATTTAATGAAAAAAAAAAATAGTAATCTACTGCAGCCTGTAGACATCCTACTTCACGTCTATTACCAAGATGACCTTGATACCAATATATAAGCAATGTTGCACTGGATTTAACAAATATTAGGGTTCTACAGGGCCCTGGTTAAGGCTGGTGTACACCAAGTTCTCCCGAGTCTGCTAGGGATTCCTTGAGCAGTGGTGGATTGATCTCCTGCCTAATGGTGGCTACATAGTTCTGGCAGGGAAGTCTCTGCTCTCATCAATCAAGAAAGAACCACAGACACAATTTATTTTTTTAGCTGTAGGTAAGAGGTGTTCTTCCTACTAACCTGCCCATATAAGTGGGACATTCTCTATTGACCAACAATGCATGGGGCACTTTTTCATGGTTCACCAATGTAAAGGGAACATTTCTACTTGCCACCAAAGTAAGGGGTCATTTTTATATATTCTTATGCATACAGCTGTGGAATAAATAATTTTTAGCAGGAATTCCCTAAGACCAAGTTGGAAAAGGCTGATCTACACCAATGTTTCTCTTGTGGTAGACATCTACACTGTGGCCGATTCACTGACTAGTAAGAGTGTATACAGTGGCAGCCTTTAGCAGTAAACCATTCCTTTTTCCAGTATAAATCAGCACGCTCCCTACATAACCTGGTAGCCAGCTCTTATGCAGAAAATACTCCTAATTTAAACCACAGAGCAGAACTGTCTGCTTCCAAGGTCCCCATGTCATAATAGGCAGCTGAATGAATGTGCAAAGCCAGACATTTCCTATAAAAGTCCATGTTGGCATAATCTGATTAGTAGTCCTTTAATGGAGACTGTTTATATCGGAGTAAAGGATCAATTGGGAGGCTCCAGATTCAAGCTGCAAGAATTGTCTGAGGATTTGAGAACAGAAATTGTGGAAAAGCATGGACAATCTCAAGGTTATAGATCCATGGTTCAACCTCATCTGGAGTACACGGTCCAGTTCTGGTCACCAGTACTAAGAAAAGATGTCCTTGAGTTGGAAAAAGTCCAGCGGAGGGCAACCAAACTAATTAGGGGTATGGAGGACCAGAGCTACGAGACAAGGCTACTAAATTTAAACATGTTCACATTGGAGGTGAGGAGATTAAAGGGGGATATGATCTCCATGTACAAGATGTTCAATGGTGGTAGCAACATTAGCGATAAACTGTTTAAAGTTAACTCCTTTACAAAAACTAGAGGCCATCACTTAAAATTGGTGGAAAAAAAATTCCAGCACACGTGGCGAACGGGGTTCTTCACAGTAAGATCAGTTAGGGTCTGGAACTCACTGCCACAGGCGGTGATTTCAGCAAATAATGTGGAATTGTTCAAGAAACTTTTGGACGATTTCTTAAGGGACCGCAATATACAGGGGTACAGGTACTCCTAGAATGAGATCCTAATAGGTTGGACTTGATGGACTAATGTCTTTATTCAACCTCAAATACTATGTAACTATGTAAGGTTACGAGTCCATCTTCAGAGATCTTAATGTTCCTGTGTCCACTGTGAGCAACATTATCAAGACGTTTACAGCCCATGGCACTGTACCTAATCTGCCTGGACGTGAACGAAAGAGAACAATTGATCAAAGTGCGAAGTGGTGCATTATCTGACAGAAATGCAAGGGTGCCAATATTTCTGGCCATGACTGTATGTACTGTATATACCATAGGATTTGTATTTCTATTTATCCAGTCCTGAGATGTACACAGCTCTGCCACATAAAACAACCTGCCTGGCAGTAAAGGAGACCTGAACTTTCTTTGTTGCAGTTCAGTAACAATGTAATGTTTTTTCAGTCATCACACTTGTAAACGGTCAGCGAAAGAAGAAGCAGCAGACTGATGAGCTCATCTCTCTGCTCTTTCCTCTGCTTTCATCTCTCTCCACCTATCAAGATGTTGCTTGTTAGTGCATGAGCAATGCAGCACTAATAGGCTCATTGTACTGCTTTTTCCTTTCCCAGTCTGAGCTTCCTGTACAAGGATAAGAGGCAAGTCGAATTCAGGTACTTACACTGTTTTCATGTAAAAAATAACACGAGACACAAAATGATTGATACAGTGCTGCCTTAATGGTGGGTTCATTTCTGTAGGTTTCATTTAATATTAACCATACTGTGTATGGTGCCATTGCTGATCTCTTCTGAAAATGCTTATTGCCTGGCTGTCATGTTGCTACAGTGACTACAACACATGCAAATCAGGAGTTCCTGACTTTACACTGACCTGCTTAGAGCCGCACTTCAGACAAAACAATAATACACGGGGGTGTAAATTATCATTAAAAAGCTGGATGTTGTGTGCGGAGGGCTGCTGCAAAGTAACACAAATCTTACCTTGCAGCACGCCCTCCCCTGCACATAACACTCACCTTCTGAGCACGGAGGAGAGGGAAAGATGTGACATCAAGCAGTACAGCCCTCCGGTCACATCATCCGCCCCCCCCCTTCTCACTATCGTCCATTCACAAACTTATTTGCATTTTTTTTCAACCTTCTATGATTGGAGGAGGTGAGATGTCACATTACTGTCCCCTCCTCCTCCAATTACAGAATGGCTTGCATTGTTTGGAAAACCCCCCCCCCCCCAGACATTTTGGGAATGGGCAATCGTGAGAAGGGTGGGTGATGCCACCGGAGTCTCCTCTCTTCCTCTCCTCAGTTCCCAGAAGCTGGGCGTTGTGTGCTGCAAGGCAAGGTTTTCTCTTTTACTTTGCAGCCGCCCTCTGCACATAACACCCAGCTTTATAGTTTACACACTGCACTGGGTGTGTAATGATGATTATTATAGTCTTGCCCAGAGTGTGGCTATAATCTGGACTCTTGTTGGAAGTCCGGGACCTAAAAGCATTTTGGATCAAGCAACTAGCATTTTTAGATGGAAGTCTACACTGACTGTTTCTCTGTTTTTAAGTCAATCTAAAGGATAGCACACTGTGTATTTCATGGCATGTGGTCAAGCTGGTCATTGTTTATTTTCCCACTTTGTGATGCAGCATTAGAATGGTAACAAAAAAAAAAAAATCATAGAAATAGAAGGCATGTAAAAACCAGGAACCCATTTCCAGACAGCAGCAGAGGTGCAGGTATTTTAAATTCATTCAATTCAAAGGACCCAAGCAGCAATGTCTTGGAACCATAAAAGGATCCGATTATAATTTAATACTCCCTTTCCTGAGGGACCACAAAATTAGACCCCATTTGAGTACCTAATAGACAGGTTGTGTACACCTCCAGCCTAAATCACATTTGTCCACAATAAATTCACCTCTGCCGCAGAACTCATGTAATATGTATTGAGATTTTTGTTCACCTTACCAGAGAAAGTTCATAGAGCCACTTTAACTGGGTTCATGTAAATGTATGTCATCCACTGGAAGTGGTTATACCAAGAACACGGTTGCTGCTGCCGCCGTGTTCTTGGTACCGTTTTAAACAGCAGATGATTGCTGTTTAAATACAAGTGATCCAACATCTATACAGGCACCGGATCGATTGTACGGTGCTGCGTTGTGTGTGCCCCCTCTGCTGGCGCTGCCGTAGGCTTTCTGGACTCCACTGCCCCCTGTGTGAGCCCGGGATCGGCACGGTGGGTCTCCCCTGACAGATCGGAGGGAGATCAGCAGGCTTCCAGCCACTGATCTCTCCTCTGATCACTGGACCCGGAAGTTATGTGCATTACATCACTTCCGGTGTCACTGTGCACATTCTCTGACTCCTAGAGCCAGAAGAAGAAGCTGGTGAAGCAGATATCTGCTTCATCAGCTTCTTTGGGGTCCAAAGGTGAAATTAGGGGTCTGAAAGACCCCTGATATCTCTATAAAGAGGACCTGTCACATTATATTTGCTATTACATAGGGGGCTTGTTTTCCCCTATGTGATAGCAATAAAGCTGAGTGTAAAAAAATAATTTAAAGAATGTAAAAATTAAAGTAACAGATAAAAAAAATAGAAAAATGCCAAAAAAAAATGTTTTAAAGGCCTCGGCCCCCACATGCTCGCACATACAACGCAAACACGCGTCGGATGTGCCTACGTGCAAAAACAAAAATTGCGCCACATGTTACATATCCTTGTGAGTGTCGGAGTGAGAGCAATAATTCTAGGCCCATCAATCACTGTTAATACTAAACTGATGAGCCATAAAAGCGTTTAAAGCAACGCCTATGGGAAATTTTGGTTATTGTAATGTTTTGCAGTTTCACAGACGCACGCAATTTTAAGGCTTGACATGTTTGGTATCTATTTACCCGGCGTGACCCCATCTTTTATATTTTACCAAAAAAAAGGCATTATATTCTGTTTTTGTGCACTAAATTTAAATTTAGTGTATTTTAACCTAAAAATACTTGTTTGATAAACATTTGTGCAAATACCAACATAAAACATTGCAATTAGCATCTTTTTATTCTACAGGGCATCTGCTTTCAGAAAATATATAATTGTTTGGGGGTCTGAAGCTGTTTTCTAGCCCAGAATTCTGATTTTATCATGTGTGTGCAAATGTCCGAAATTGCTCTGGGCAGCAAGTAGTTAAACAGGTGAATTGAAAAAGTTATACTGTGCAATAAACAAAAACAAAACAAACCCAAAAACATACAAGATTTTCCTGCACAACCTCATTCTGAAATATTTATTTTTTTTGTTTAAACAAAATGAATGTGAATAGAGATTCCAACACCCTGAAACAGATTAATGACATGGGGCAGAGAGGAGGTCTGGTAGGCAAAGGAAGAAATAATGAGAAGAATGAAGGGTATTATAATGGAGCAGAGAGAAAAGGAAGGAAAAGCCCCAAAGTCACATGTTGAGGTATTTGGATGAAACTTGCCTTCTTGGAATTCATAGGTGGAATATGACAACAAAACAAAATTAAAAAAACCAAATGTTCACAAAAAAATAAAAATACCCAATAGACCTTTCTAAACATAGAACATGGTATTCTCAGTACAGTACAGCCTAGATATAATATAGAACACGACAGATAACATAGAACACAACAGATAACGTAATTCTCTTTAGCTCCAAATTTACACATAGAAACTAAAATCTCTACAGAATTTACTCCAAAGCCAGTTGGGTTTTAAAAGCAACATTAATTCTCTTTTAACTAAGCAAAGAGAAATGTGACAGACATGGGGAAGAAAATCCAGAGATGGGACCAGGATGCATTTAAATTAAAATATCTTTCTTTTTTTTTCCCATTTCTGGTGTGAAAACGCAAGCAGGCAGCAAAATGCACAGGCGACAGCAGCAATCAGCCCTAAAATAAAAAACAAAACAAAAACATACAGCTCTGAAAAGCAATCTATACAACCAAGCAGTGACAAAAAATGAAAATCTACAAAAAGATATCTATGAATAAAAATTACTTTGGTACAAATTTCATCAGTACGCAAGCCTACAAAAATATTCCCTTAAAATATATAAAACACGATTCATTTAAATTAATTTTTTTCTTAATTTATCTTCTGTTTGATTTTTTTAAAAGTTTTTTTCCCCCCTTCATGCCTGAGTCTTTTTAGTCGCACACTGCAGGATTTAGGTTACCAGGATACAACAGGTTTAAAAGGCAATCACAATAGTGCTTTGAAAAAGTTACAGAAACAAAAAATAAATGTAATTTTGCCAATTAGAAATTGTAAAATGTTATATTTGAATTCTCCTTTTTTTGTGCTAGACAGTGGACCTATTGCAACAGACAAGTCTGTGTTATATAAATTATAAACATGTAAACTTCATTTTCTAGGTCCACAAATGACAGAATGAGGCCGAGTTGATAGTCCCTTAGAAAACATAGGCATTCAGTGCTTTTAAATTATATGCTGGTAAGTAAACATGTGCAGTGCCAGTCTCTCTAGAAAAGACTACTTCCTGTAATATCGCATATTTCAAGAGATCAGACCGTTCCTACGTAGGTTCTCCAGAAAATGTCTCTCAGGGGTGAAGGGGGGGCTGTACATAAGGAAGCAACCACAGCTTCCTCCTATTAAAATAAAATAATTATAAAAGCCGGGTGTCCTCCCAAAAATTTTTTGTGGGAAGTCATCAGCACCTTCAGAAACTTTAAATAGCTTCAAAAAAAAAAAAGCTTCAATGCACCAGAGATTTTCACAGTGGGGGTGTTTAGCACCAGTCGCCTTTGTCTCATGTTGTTGTATCAGTCACTGTGTAAGTACAGCTTTGGTTTTTCTTGTTCCTTCACAGGAAAGTTGGGGGAGATACTACTTTTTAAATAATATATTACTTTTACATATTTTCTTTTTATATTGCACTTCACAATGCTTTCTGCCTAGGTTACCTAAAATTCTTGCCTGTTACCAGCTCCCCGGCAGAAAGGGAGAATAATGACAGACTTAAGACTGTTTTTGGCTTGTTGCATGTTATCGCTCAATCACGTGACCGGTGGACCTCATTCTCTTTCCTTATTGCTTGGGCTAACACACTTTTCCTGTGGGTGTTAGCTAGTCTGGAGATTGATTATTCTGTTTCCTGTCCCCAAAGATTTGATTGATTAGGGGGGGTGGGGCATGATGGGAACCCCCAAGTCTAAGTTCTTCTGTGGCACAGTGGATTGGGATTCAGGATAACAGGATTAGCTCTACTATTATTTGAGAGTCATTCCGCAGCCTTCATCCATTCTGGATAACAGGTCACTTAGGGTTCAAGATTGGTGGTTCCAGAGGTCAGGTGGATGCAGGAACCAGAATAAGAGTTCACAAGAAGCAGACACTCCCCACTTCTAAATGAAGGTTCTTCCCAGGCTTGGATGAAGGGAGGTTTAACACGTCAACGATTGGTAACTGAGTTGGGTCCTGTGTCCGAAACGTGAATATGGTTTGATGCCAATGCCCGTCTTGTAACTGCAAACAAAACATTTTTTGAATGGTATTGAAATAAACGATGGCACTCGTTTTAGAAGGAGTAATGGTTTAGCATGGCAAGCAACTAGGCCATATCCCTTCTTGTAAAAATGTCAATTTGATGCATGATACAAAAGTTTCTCAATACAATACATGTATTATATAAGATAGGTAGAAAATGTAAACTAAACACAACCAAAGACCTAGCAAGATTGAGCAAATATCACTAACTTGTAAACTATCATTGCTAACGTCCTTCTGAACATTCTAGGTGTCTGTCATTGACCTGGAACATGTATGTATGCAATTAGAATGTCCATATTTATGGGAACCCTAAACTTGCTGTTAGCAACATTTATGGTCACAGTTGAGGAGATTCTGACAAGGGGGGTTGCTGTTCCATAGTGATAGATCTAGCAAGGCTGGTTTGTCTATGAACTGCTCTGCTCTGAACCTATAACCCTCTAAATGGCAAGGGGCACAGACCTCTAATCAGGCATAAAGAAGGTAAGCAACTACACCTGAGCAAAACTCAGCAGTAATTCATGCAAACATCTCAAGATCTGGACCTGTTATCCTTACACTGACTTTTAATATTTAGTAAGGAGCCAGCATGTGCACATCATTTGTTCTAACCCCCCCTATACCACATGCTTGTGGAATTACTCAAGTCAAAGGTAGCAGCTAGACCTTTATCTGATGCAGCTAGGCAATTCAGCCATGTTACCTCCCCCTACGAGCTTGTGATTGGACAGTCAATGTGCTGCAGCACACTGATCTGGACTCCTGTCAGCATGTGTTGGCAGCACTTCTGATTGTGTGCATACTGACCACTCAGCGCCCCTACACAGGAATTTACTATAAAAGAAGTACAGATGCGTTATCTGCACTTTCACTTTTTTTGTTTATATTTCAGGTGTATGAAGAGTCTTGGCTATGTTGTGGCTGCTATCTAAAGGGAACCACCACAACCTATGAGAAAAAAAGCCAGGCCTATATACAGGTGAAACTCGAATAATTAGAATATCATGCAAAAGTAATTGCAGTAAGTGCTGCAAAAGGGGCCCAAACCAAGTACTGAGCACATATGCATGCTTGTACTTTTCAGAGGTCCAATATTGTCCTATGTACAATCCTTGTTTTATTGATTGCATGTAATAATCTACTTTTTTGAGGTTGTGGATTTGGGGTTCTTGGGGTTTTCATGAGCTGTAAGCCATAATCATCACAATTATGACAAATCACGGCTTGAACTATCTTGCTTTGCATGTAATGAGTCTATCTCATATATTAGTTTCACCTTTTAAGTTGCCTTAGTGAAATAAATGAACTTTGCACGATATTCTAATTATTCGAGTTTCAGCTGTATAGAATGACCCCTTGCTTTCTGTATAGAAGCAGTGGTCACTCTGCAGAGGTCCAGCTACACTGCCCTCCTGTGTCAGAGCTAGAGCTTTTCAATCAGCAGTGACCGTAAGCTTTGCTGACACAGGTCACCTCCAGAAGAGAGACCCCTGCTTCTATACAGGGAGCAAGGGTACTTTTATACAGCATGCTGGTAGGGAACTGGCTTTTCTACTCGAGATGAGGCTACTTTAAAAAAAAAAAAAAAACGAAAAAAAAAAACTAACACCCCTTCAAAGACTTTAACACGCATTGCAGGTGCAATAAAACAAAAGGGGTGCAAACATAACTGAAAGTTGGACTGTGCGTGAACTAAGTCTCTACAGGGTTAAAGCCCATTCAATGTGTAGGTGAAGCTACTTTTCAGGCACACATATCTGTGAAAATAAGGTAGGTGTGTTGTATGTAGGTAAAAGGTAGGTGTTTTACCTGCCCAAAGATTTGTAATGTATGCAGCTTTGCCACACGTGCTGTCTAGCAGGATAGGAGACCAGCATTTTATCTCCTACAGTTAAGTCTCATTCCCATCCTGTTACTGGACAGTGAAAGGAGACACAGCAGACTGATGAACTCATCTTTGTAACTCTGATCTCTCCTCCCACCAGCACAACTTGTTTAGTACTGCAGTATTGTGTTGCTTCACACTTTTGCAGTCTGAGCGCTGTTGTACACGGACTGCAAAAGGCTGCTACCGGTTATAGACAAGGTAAAGTTCAGCTACTTAAATAATATTGTAATTAAATAATAGTGTAATTGTTTTGTTTAATGCAGCTTTGTTTTCATAAACACATCATTATAAATTTGTATCTTTAATGGTTCAGCATTAATACCTCACCCACTGACCAATAGCAGTGCTCTGTAAGGAACCATAGAAACCACACAACAAATCTCTATACAGGAGTTTATTGCTTCTGAATCTGCAATAAATCCTCTTCACCTGAAATCTGCAGTAAACATTTAAAGTCTGAATGTCTGCCCTGTAACATACACCTGTATCTACCTGGATCTGTATCCTTTCTTCTCATATATTACCAAAATGAATGGCTTAGATTTTTTTTTATTGCTATAGAAAATGTTAGTTTGCTGTTTTCAGTGTTATAAAACAGGTTATAAAAATGTTGGCTGAGAACTCAAAGGCAAGAAAAGGTCAGTTCATGTGCTCTGCGTCATAGGTTTGAATCTGTGCGCAAGGTTCTGTGAAAGAGATTCAATGAATACATGGGAAACATCCTAACTCTGCATTGCATAC
>NW_017306815.1:392761-443218 GCF_000935625.1 Nanorana parkeri
TTTTTTTTTTTTTTTTACCCCCTGCACTCTGGGATATGCATTCCTCACACTCTGCAGTCCTGGACCTCTACACCCTGTGTTAGGTATTTGTTACCCCCCACCCCCACATACTCTGTTGCGTGCCCCTTACACTTTTACCCCAAACACTCTGTTGCGTACTCTTGACACCTAAAGTTTAGGAGTTATGCACTCCTACCTGACACCCCTGTACTCTGCGTTATTACACACTCTCGACCCCCCTGTATTCTGTGTTGCGCACTCTTGACACCCCTGCACTCTGTTATGTACTCCCAACTCCTCTGCACTCTGTTACGTACTTCTGCACCTTGTAATACTCTAATGATTTCCAAGACACATGAAAAGCCGCCAATGTGATAGCAGATTGGTGGTGACATGTACTCTTTAAGGTGATACTGCAGGTCCAAAAAACCCTAGTATCACCTTCCCACTCTAAATAAGATATTGAAGTGCAGATCGCACTTCAATAGCTTATTGCTGGGCTTCAGGAGCAAAGTAATGTAATGAGCATCGTTCCGGTCCCATAGAATGGGAAAGAGATCAGTGAAAGGGAGTCTGCTGCTCTCCTCCCCAGCTTCCCGCCAACACCCGACATCCCAGCAGGAGCAGCGAGCACTGGGAAACACGGTGGGGCAATTTACTGGCCCGTAGAAGTGATCTAGCGACAGCTGAGTCGCCAGAATTGCTTCTATTGTAAAGCTGACAGCCGGCCTTACAAAGGTAAACAGAGTTCCGGGAGCTAAGTCTGTTTAAACGGGCCCGCTGCCAGTATGTCACTGGTTGCGGAGGGGTTAATCAGTAGAAACTTGGGTCCTTGGGTCCTATGAACCCCTTCAACACAGCACAAATTTGGCACTACATAATGCAAAATTTAAGGCAATTTTACCAGTGTTTTTTTGTGATAAAAATGTTTGCTGGTTTGGTTTACCAATAACGTTAGAGAACAATCCCAAGCTTTTTGAACACAAATATCAAATGGTGTTGGGCTGCCTTAATTTATGTGATATAGAGTCTTTTTTCCATTTTTGTTACAGCATAACCTGAAATCTTACCCTGCAATCATCCAGTGTGACCTCTGGCTGATACTGGCCTCCTGCCTCAAATATCTGTCCGTTCCAAGCCTTGAAGCGCAAGGGTTTCTGGGAGACTTTGTCAGAGGATATTCCCCACACAGGAACATTGAGGCAGTGGAGAGTTATGTGCTGTACTGCTTCTGAACTCAGGAGGTGAAGAAAATTCATCTGAACTCGACCAATGTCAAAAACCAACTGTAGAGAGACATAACAGTGTGTTGTTCAAATATGGTAACAGTTGTAAGTACATATATAAAGTGGCCGATGGCATTGCATTGTTTTACATTTTGGCATTTCCTGCCAAGGATATGGTTCACCTGAGACAGCTAGTTGTGCTCTGGGTAACCAGTCTCCTTTCTGTTCCACCCAGCTCTGCAGCGCACAACATTGTCATGTGAGGTGCCCTACAGTCCCTACTCCATGTCCCTATTGGAAGTCGAAGATCGGGGCACTGGCAGATTAAGTCACCCAGACTTCAGAGAGAGTATTTTTACAGACAAAGCAGATGCAAGTCAAAATTAGTCCTTCCACTCCTGCAGCCTCTATTGGCTGCAGGAGTGGAAGGACTAATTTTGACTTGGTTAGAGATGGACTTTTTAAAGCTTACTTATTTGAAAACTGAAGGCAATGCCAAGGATGATTTTAAGAGCAAATACATAATTGAACATATTTATTTATTTATTACAGGTATTTATATAGCGCCGACAATTTACGCAGCACTTTACATAGTTGCACATTCACATCAGTCCCTACCCTCAAGGAGCTTACAATCTAAGGTCCCTATCTCACATGCATACATAGAGGGCAAACTTAGAGAGTAGCCAACTAACCTACCAGCATGTCTTTGGAGTGTGGGAGGAAACCAGAGTACCCGGAGGAAAGCCATGCAGGCACAGAAAGAACATGCAAACTCCTTGCAGATAGTGACCTAGCCGGGATTCAAACTGGGGACCCCCAGTGCTGCAAGGCAGAAGCGCTAAGCACTACGCCACTGTGTTGCCCCAACATATTAATCTTTTGGGCTAATTGGTTACTGTGCATCATCATTCCTTTTAAAACTGCCTAATTCATTCTGACATTAGTGAAGTCAGATCAGTTGAGAGATCATTTTGGTTGCTATGAGTTGATGTAAGAAACTGTGATGGCACCAAAAATGCACCAACTCTTGTAGTCCCATGTTTAAGACATTAAAAAAGTTTATTTTATTGTTCTAATATGATTTTATTATTTCATAATTTTCATGAGTGAACCTGTTCTTTGCCTTACTTGAAGAAAACATAGATGCTGTTTTTATATTGGCCTTTGCTGCCCTGTCACTTCATATAGCCGCAAGGGAGAAAAATAAATACTCAATAGTTCCAGGTATGAAACTCCCCTTCCTCCCATGATGCAGTACTGGGCACTTCAGTGTTCAATGCCCAAAAGCTGCCATGGGGAGAGTCCTTAGCCCCTCTGTAAGCTCTGATCAAATAACCAGCAGGAGCAAGGAGGAAAAAAACAAAAATATTTTAGTATAAGAAAAAAACTTTTTGCATTTTGCCATTAGCTGGCTAATCATATATGGGGAAAAGAAAATTTTTGTTTTTCAATGTTGTCTTGGTTTCATATGTCTAACATTTACATTGTGCTAAGGTTACTGACTAAAAGTTAAAAGTTACAATATATTTAGTCCATATATTTATATTCAGCTCTATCTGATATGTTAAAAACTGCTAATGGATGGTTACAGATGCAAGTAGACACACTAAAGTATAAAAAGATGTCTAGGAGATTTCCAAACAGCTTAAAGTGTCTTACCTTGGATGTAGTTAGAGATCTCAGACATGTCTGACCACCTTGTGTGAAGTTACAGGTGACCTCAATTGTGTCAGAGGAACAGCCAACATTAGGGTCAATCCAGTAAGTGCCTGTTGAGAATGTCCAAAGTTACACAATGTGTCCAACCCACATCATTATGCACCAAATGGAAAACATCTCCTTACCATCTCCCATTTTTTGTTGGCAATTCATCAGATCACGGCAAACACGGGCAGGATTGTCTCTTGTGCCCAGCGGGTTCTTTATACTTTGAATGAGGCTACTGAGGTAGTGTAGGGTCTTGAACATCTCTCCTCCATGGTCCACCAGGATGAACTCAGTACTCCGATAGGACTGAAATAAATATTTTAATAAAGAACTATTAATCTCCTCAAGCTGCACAAATGACTTCCAGTGTAAAGCTGGCAATCAGCTTGCACACACGTAAGCAGACTCCTGGCTGGCAGCAGTGGGGCCCATGTAAGCTGCTATAGCAATGTATGGCATATGCTGGTGGCAGTGAAAGTTGTGGTGAAGAGGTGTGGCTATTACTAAAACGTGTGAAAAAATTAAATTTTTCACAATTTCACATCTCTTTTATTCACTTCACGTATTACTATATATTGCGTATTATTAATATATCACAAGACTTGAAATGCATAATTGTGATATAACGTCAAATGCTTATAATAACAAATCTTTTAAGTCAACAACTGTGCATTTAGGTTTAACTCCAAGTCAGTAACAGCTTGAGCTATTGTAAGGCAGATGAGGTGGAAATAAGTGATAAACTCAAGTTGCCACAGTTGCCATTTTATATTCATATTTTTATTATTTGTCTTGTATTTGTCTTGAATTTGTATATCTTTAAGTATATTTAATTTAAACAATGTGCATTTTTAATATTTTTTTTGTTTTAAAAATTCAAGACACAAATATGTTATTACATTTATAATTTTATTTAAAAAAATATATACAAGGATATTTTTGAGCTCAGAGCAAAGGATTTTACGGTGAGTTCATTGAGGGACACAGCTGTATCTTCATTATACGCGGCCATCCGTCAAAGCAGTGAGAACTGAGTGGTGGGAAACCCCAAACAGAACAAGAAAAGAGGCACCCACAAAACCAATGGCCGTCAGCGAAAGCCTTTCTGGACAAAACCCTGCCTAACAAACCTGCAAAACGGAGCCCAAAGATGAGAAACTCCCACGACTGTAACCACATCCAGGCAAGGAAGGCCGTGTTGGCCGTGTTAGGGGATGCGCCCGAGAGGTGGAAGAAGACACCACCTAGGCAAAACGGAGGGTTGCTGTCGGAGAACTACCTCGAACTTATGCAAGGCAAAACAGAGGCAGACAATGCAAACACCTCCAGATCAAGGCGATGGCCACCTAAAAGGTCAACGCTGGAGATAAGATAAAAAGTAAAATTAACGCTCAAAAGGAGAGTGCTGCAAAAATGGTACGAACCAAGGAAAGTGAGCCAATGGACGCTGAAAACTAGCACTAATCTCACACATCTTGGGCATAGACCCAGGAGATGTGAGATAGTACAGGATAGTACAGTGTCCGGCAATCCCCTATCCCGCGCCAGCTGGCTAGTGACAACCACACCGTAAAGGCCAGGGACAGCAAGGGAAGGATAAAAATTCTGCCTCGCGACAGTAGATCTGGCAGTAGAGGGAGCCGCCAAGGAGCATCTGCAAGTAGGCGCGAAGAAGCTTTAGGGGAGGAAACATATAAATGAGTCCATACAAACATATAAATGAGTCCAGCATTGGAGAGCGTAGCCCCCACACCAGAGAAGCCTAGGTAGAACGTGCTACCCACAACGGCCTGTCCGAAGACAATGATATCGCCGTGAGAAGCGATTGCCCGCTGCAGAATCCGAAAGAGGAGATGAGCATACACCAACAAAGAAATCAGACAGAATCCACATGCAATCGCATATATGGACGCCCGGTTGCACAAACCCAATAGGCAGACAAGGGCTCAAAGGCAAAAACACCCTGGCATGACTTGAGACCAGGAGTAGGCCCGGGGACTCCATAGAGGGGAGGACACCAGAAAGATTCCTGGATGACCAAGACCCAGCCAAACCCCTCTAGGGTGCTCATGGTATTGACCGGTATTATACCGAATTGGCAGCCAGGTAGGATGAGACCCTACTCGGAAAAGGAGGAAAGGAGGTCGGTCCGACAAGCCTGATCGAGATCCTCTGTTGCCACAGTAAGACCAACAGTCCGAAATGCAAGCCAACCACAGATCTGCAAACAAGCAAAGACATCTCCCCCACCCTGAGGCAATCAGGTGGGGGCAAATTTTCAAGCGGACCAGCGAAGGAGGGTTTAGCAGGTACCTGGCCTTTACCTGTTGCGCCTTGGAGACAAGATGCACATGAGCGGATAAGGAAGGACCCTGCTTACACCAAGGCTCCCCAACCCTACTAGGCCAAGTCAAGAGGTACTCCCGCCCCCAGCAGATGAGCAACATCATCATTTATTGTTGTTACATAATCATCCATTGTTGTTTCAAACAAGTGGTTGCGACATCAAACAAGGGCAACATCGCTCTTTGGGAATCTGGCCAGCAGGCCAGAGCCAGAAAAAGGCAAAGAACACCGCAGACATATAATGTAGACAACAGGGAGACACTGTGGCAAACCAGCCCAGTGGCCAGTCGAATATGCGTCCCCCATGAGGAACACTCACAGGCTGTCCCAGATAAGGGGCTGTCGCAGCCGAACCTGCACATAGCTAAGGATCTGCATGCGCTCATAGGCCAGGCTGGGGAGACTACAAGGATCTATATTATCCAGCCTGTCGCCCAGCTCGGCTGTTGATTGAAGATTCAATGATAGGAAGCTAAATCCTTACTCCTTGATGAGAGGCAAAAAACTGAACTACCTCAGGTTGAGCCAAAGCAGGGCTTAGCTTTTTTTTTTTTTTTCTGATTAGTGTCCTACACCTGCAAGTGTCCTACAACTCTTCTGTAGAATGAAGATTAAGCTGTATACTTCAATGAAGGGAAGATAAATTAGTATTTATTTTTTTATGTGGCATTGTGATATCGGTGTTTGATGATACTTGTGACCACAATAAATTAAGTAAAATATTCCAAGTAATCACAATGAATCAAGCCAAAATATTTCAAGAAAACATGCAAGTCTGAGGACATCTGAGATCACAAAAAGTCACCAGGAACTCACCAACATCTGACAGGCAAAAAACTGAATGATTTAACCTGATTTATTTAGGCATAAACATAATAGCTTATTCAGCATTTTTCTGGTCTCTGTTCTCTATACTGCAGTATATGATAATATATAGATTTGGCCTAACCAACTAACAAGTAACTGAATATCTGAATTCCTAAAAATCCACAATGCAGCATAAGCATAATAATGGCAATTAGAAAAAATGCACACCGGTCCATTGGAGTCCATAAGGGCTTGGTAATTTTCACTAATGTCTTCTGTCCTCTGAAAAAGAAAAACACAGGTTGAAAAATAAGGTTCATTTGAAGTTTCTTCCACAATGCATAGAGAAGGTAGTCATACATTCCTAAACCAAAGTAAATCATAAAATGCAATATTGGGTGTATTACTAAAAATATCCAGGGTGCAAAGCTAACATATCTGGGAGTTGCTGTACTTCACTGTTGCCCTTTTAGTACTACACCCAATCAGAAGTATATAGTCTGCAGCAGAACCTAATGTGTCATTTGACAGGGTGCTTTGTAGATTTCCCAGAATTCTTCATTCTTTAATGAAGAGTGAATACACTCATCCCTACAATTAGAGCCTTTATAGATCAAGAACTGAGTCACCACATACCGCTGATCAATTGCTCAGTTCCCTGACTGTCTCCACAGGGATCCCCCCCCCCTCCCCCCGCAATCTGCCTCCAGTGCTGACTGGAGTGATGGACTGGGGAGGGGGTGGGCACAGCTGATTTTGGCTCTAGAGAGGGAGGCGGAGCCAGCTGTCTATTGTAAGGATCCACCTGATTTTGTCAAGATCTCTCCCGGCCGCAATGTAGCTCTGCACTGTCAGTTGAGTTTTTTGAAGGAGGAGGACATTTACTATGGCCAAAAAAGGTTGAGCCATAGTTCTCTTTTAACAGCAGCTTTCTCCACTACAATACCAAAAAGATCAAGCTATGAGTGGGAACAGACTGGCTAAGCAGACCCCCCAAACTCTCCCCTCCTAAGCAGCATAGAATGATGTATCAGTTGGCAAGGGCCTCAGCATAGTTGTTCACTTCAATGCCACTCTATGGGTTACTGACTTTGCACCTAGGTAATGTTACAGGTACAAACAATGTAAACCACATAAAATCACTTTTGTAGACACCTTGTGGCTAGATTATAACCTCAGTGGCTCAAAAATCTATGTAAACCCCTGAAGTAATTGCCTAATAGTTGTCTACAGGGCCCACTTACATGAGATCACTGCTCGCCTGACATCTATGGCCAGAACCAGCTCTAGACATATCCAGAGGTGGGACACAGTAAGGCCTCCTTCACACGAGAAAAGGCCGGCACGTACAGCTCCGTGCACGGCCGTATCGGGCAGCTCCCGGGAAGGACAGGAGCTGCATGTGATTAGTACACAGCCCCTGTCCTTCTCTATGGGAGTATGCGACCGTACGCCGCCCTACGCTCACACGCCTTGCACGTCCGTACCTGTACGCTGACAGGATGGATCCTGTCTGCGTCCAAGCCGGGACACCTGCACCCGTACGGCCTGCACTTGGGGTGAGCGTAGTGTGGCGTATGGCAGCGTACTCCCATAGGGAAGGACAGGGGCTGCGTACTAATCACACGCAGCACATGTCCTTCCCCGGAGCTGCCCGATACGGCCGTGCACGGAGCTGTACGTGCCGGCCTTTTCTCGTGTGAATGAGGCCTAACGTTAAAGGCTTTGCAAACCTTGTGTTTTAATGCACCTGGAATGAACTGTCCTTTATGTTAGTTTAAAAAAAATGAAAGTAGAAGCCAGAGACTAAATCAAAAAGCCTGCCCCCTGCCAGCATGCTCCAAAGAAGGCCTTTGCCCTCTGTTTAAAAGCAAAGGTATCCCAGCAGAGATAGCACACTACCATACATGCACATTCACCGGCATATTGATCTATGCAATGAGGAGCATGGAAGTATCACTACACTGCCCATGTAGGAACAGATTGCTTGCATCACAGCTTGAGGGGACCCATGCAAGCATAAGCCGTCCGACACCAGCAAACACCGTGTGCTGGACACCTTTTTTATTCTATACTCAGTACTTCACAGTCATTATTATATACCTAATTCCCTGACTTCGAGATGAATGTAAAGCTCCTGGCCGGCCGTTTAATTACAACAGCTGGCCGGGAAGCTGCTCGTCGGGCTCCGACCACCCTCCTCACCACCATACCAATCCCACCCTCACCACAGCAGATCCCCATCCTAACCTCTACACCAACCCACACACTCAATACTGCATCTAGCCCCCTTCTGGACTTTCTTACCACCTCACTTACACACCAATCATGCCTAGCCCTTCCTCCATCCTCTCACCACCTCTTGATTATTCCCACTTCACTCGCCACTGCACCAAAGCTATGACGCACCTTTCCATAAACCACCTGTTCAACAAATGGGCACTCTTTTGCTAGAATGTAATTGTTGTAGTTGCAATAAAAAAAATAATATCTGGCCAAACTACAATGCAGATGACTTACAAATGATTCCAGAAACACTGGTGGTCCCTAAAAAAGGAAAACAGGAAAAAATTATTAATAAGATGAAGGAGAGTTCATTGAGCAGTTTCTAAAACAAGGGCCACACTGGCCACCTTCAGATAGTCACGCGAAAACAGGTGCAGGCACTAATGAAGACATGTATCTAATGCTAGCAAAGTCTACAGTTAAGCCAATGACTATTCATTTAATAAACCATGAAAGTGAAAGTAAATTGGTGGTTGGCAGAATTTGGGGCAAAACAATCAGTGATAAGCATTTTAGAAACTTACTGACATTTTAAAGTGTGAGTATATGGTCATAAAGGGGATGAAAGTGAAATTGCTGTATTAATGCCGGTGACAAACTGCATCAAACATTTACTTATTTAATTAATTTTTTAATCCCTTCTGTAAAAATAGTTAGATCTACATGCAGAAGCACCAGGACTCCTTGTAATAACATGACAATGCTGTTTGTTTTGCAGTAAAACTGCACAGCAGCATGATTACCCTGCGGACAGGGTACTCTTAAGGTGCCCACACACCTTACAATTTATCTGCAGATTTTCTGTGGTCAGATGGAAAAAGTGCAACAGATTGGCCCAGGTGGAGATTACTCCATCCACACAGTTAAGTGTAGATGAAGGAATCTGTTGCACCTTTTCCATCTGACAACAGAAAATCTGCAGATAAATTGTAAGGTGTGTGGGCAGCTTTAGATGGATATGTATTTTTTCCGCTTGTTATATGGTCTGGTAGTTGTTTTTACTGGTTATGTGGTTTGTCCTATTTTCTAACCAGCACCCGTCAGCTTGGTCTATTACAGAAAGTTTTATTACCTGTTGATCTGGCTAGTAGATGTTATTTTCCAACTATGTTACAGCTGTTCTGACTATGTTAACGTTAATGCTATCAACAAACTGGGCCATTTGTCATTTTTGCCCCTAGTTCTACTTTAAGAGCACTGAAATGCAGTCCTCTACAATGCATCCCTTTTCAGCTTTCATCAGGTCAGTCAGTACATCTTTTTTAAAAGAGTTAGTTTGGTCATGGGACAATAATGTACAGAGTCTCACAGACTGTGTATTATATTTTTGGAAGTGTTCCGTGAACAGTAAATTGCTGTTCAGAATTTCTTAATGTGTTTTCTCATGCTATTTTATCTGGGTAGATGTGTTTGACACAAAACTCGGACAGTACGGGGATGGGCAGAACATCTGATTGGATAATGCCACATCTATACTTGTTTAAGATCAATAAGCTTCTGGAGTCTATGCACACATTTAGGCTTGGAAGAGCCTTGTTGAGTATAGTTTATGTAAACCCAAACACTGAACTTCTCTTATTTACTCACTTTTGCCCTTATAGCATAGTTATTTCAATGGTGCATTTAAAGTAGAACTTCAGGCAAATAGAAACGTAACCCTTGCAGTGTGGGGGACTGCCCTGCAATGCAAGGGTGCTTGTTTTGTGTAGGGAGCTAAAATAACAGAGTCATATTCACCCAGATCGCAATCCCGGCTGGCTCCTACACCACTCTCTCCAGCCTGCTCCAGTAATTGTATATCCCCCTCAGTGTCCTCACATTCTAGACACTGTCTAGAATGTGACGACTCACAGGACCTTAGACCAGTCCCTTAAGCCTTGCTCCCCTTTTGCTCCAGCAGTCTAAGAGCAAGCCAGGATCGTGTGTTGGGTGATTATAACTCTGCTCATTTTGTCTAGGGAGCTAAAATAACACTTAACCCTTGCAGTGGAGCTACCCCCACTCTGCAAAGGCCAATATTTTACTTGCCAGGAGTTCTGCTTCAAATCTGTTCAATAAGTGCAAAAAATAGCTGTTAATGCTATCAGAAATCTGGTGAGCTTCACTGTTAACAACCACAGTGTTCCAATGCTCTCTGTAGACTACAGAACATCTCCCCACTTTACTATGGAGATGGAGAGGTGTTCTGTAGTCCTAAGACACATTGCTAACCTAGAGTGACAACACTGTTCCTCCATGAATGGTGAGTAAGCGTGATCACACTAGGACATGAAGTCTGTTACAGGCAAGATCCTCAGGTGAAAATGAAGAGAAAAAACGGAAAACTAATGCAGCCAAGGACTGGTAATCTACATCTAACCCAAGGAAAAACTTTTATGTGTTGTAATTAGGCGAACAAATCTGAATGCCAGTGAATCAACTTGAAGCAAGACTTTTTTATTGCAATAATACAAAATATGCCTTCATAGAATCCATTAATCTCTTATACTTACAGGTGGTCCAGGCTTGCCGCGAGGACCAGTAGGGCCCTACAAAAAATATATATTGTTGAAATAACATCTAAAATACTCAAAGTCACATGTAATAGTTTCATCAGAAAAATGATGAAAGAAATGTGTTGATCCTTTACTTACCCTAGGACCAGGTAGTCCCTGAAAAAGAAAAAAAATATGTATCAAACGACTTAAGTATGTGACATTTTAGTCTGCCATTGTTGTGATCCACATACCTCTACAGGTCAGAGCATTCTACTGCTTCCAGGGTCAGCTGTTAGCTCATTGGACAGAGGTAATGGTGCTGACTCACCATCCAATAAAGAGACCCGAGGTAGAGAGGCAACACAGGAAGCAGAATTGCTGATGCAGGAATCCATATAGGGGCCTATATTCCCCAGGCTAAATTTAGCAGCATGTGTTGGTTAACTTAACCATAACTCTAGCTAAATGGCACACCTAAAAATATTTATTCAGTTTGGGGACATATCAACTTTCATTTAGTATACTGTTTTATTAAAACCTTTTTGTGTGCATTTGTCAGCCTTTATTAAAAGTAGAGCAGGGTGGGTTTTTTTTTTACACATTTTCTATTCTTTAAATAGTCATCACAGTATATAACCTGTATGGTCATCCTGCCTTGTTGGGTCTCAAACCGAAGTACATAGAAGCCATGGTTTCCATACACTGCACTGATGATGCTCCGAAAGCCTGAAGCAGCTATGTCCAGTTTGGACTAAGCTGCTTCAGGCTTTCTAATATAAGCCACATAGTCCAAACTAGACATAACTGCTTCAGGTTTTCTAATATGAGCCACAATGTCCAGTTTGGACTATGTGGCTCATATTAGGCTATATTTATACACCAGCGGTTCTGGATGTGCATCTGGCTGATGGGGCATAAAGTCATAGCCCATTCCTGGGAGGGAAAATGGTAGAAAGACTGGAGGAGCGTTTAAACTAGAAAGTGGGGGGGAGGGTATAAAAATAAAATTACTTAAACTAAACGTTGATAATTTAATCATAGATAAAAATAACACAGAAAGTAGTAAAACTTCATTGTCCTAACATGATGAATAATTACCTTATTTTGGGGATATGTAATGAATTAGACATGTGAATACCCTCTGTTTTTAAGAAGACTTTAACTGTCAGATAAGTTTACTGTGCTTATCACTCTTTAATAATGCAACTCTATTACATAGATAACACTGCAGCAATTTTTATTAAAGAAGTCTCCAGCCTGCATATGATCACTAATGCCACAGCCAACTTAGTGACCACATAATCGGAAACCACTCTAGGGAGCTCGGGTGCCAGTGACATTCAGAATAGCAGGTCGGCAGCAACTCAAAGAGTTGGCATTGTGCTGAGTAACATTATTACAGATTGTGGGCAGGAAGGAGTTAACTGGAAACTACATTCTGGCTCCACAGAGTTTCCAATCCTTTGGCAGATAAAGCAGTAAACATGTAAGTGTGTATTTAAAGTAGCACAAAATAGTGTGGCTGCCGATGCTAAGGTGAACCAAATGGCGTCATGCAGCATTTTCAAGGTTTACCTACCATGTCGCCTTGTGTTCCCCTGTCTCCAATGGGCCCCTGTAAAAAAGACAATACGAAGAATGAGTGGTTTGTGATGGGGTAGAAATGTGTGAAAGATTCAGGTGTTATAGTCATCAGTGCTCAGACTGCTGTGCTTGTCTGCCAGCTTTTGGTGATAATGTGCTGGGGGATTCCTTATGCTGACAGATGGAACAGAAAGGTGTGTACATCACGGACAGGGAGTTCACACTACTGACAATGTGAGAGGAAACCAGATTGTCAAGTTCCATTTTATGGGATTTCCTTCTTAGTCTGGGTAGGTATATTCCAGCTGAAAGCAGACAGACTGTACTCAACACAAATGATAGATTGAAAAAAAGATTAGGCGCAAAGCAAAAAATAACACAAGCCAATTCTATAGTACACTCTGGATATTTTTACCCTTTCACATTTTGTAGGCACACAGTGCTATTGTGGTCAGTTTTTTATCTTTATCTACATAAATCATATCTTATAACACTAGGCACATGCTCTGCACTGGTGGAGGGTCAAAGCAGAAATAAAACAAAGCTCAAAGTACTACATTTGCCAAATTCAACAGCTTCACTGCTCACTGAAATGTTGACCTAAAACAACTATGCAGTCAGTGAATGTGCAATTCCCCAGCAGCATACTTGTTGTACATCAGTGACTTGCAAAGCAGTGAAGGATGCCCCAAATCAAATGTACTGGATGAACTGCTCATAGATCCGTTCTGCTCTGCACATAGGTCCTTGGCTGTAGGATGGCTTGCTTATAAGGTATCTCAGGACATTTACAGCCTTCAAAATATGCCTGACACTTGGAAAGTCACATAACCCATTCACAGGTAGCAGGACAGCCAACAAAGCCAAGTACAGAAGCTATTGTCATATATGTTATGCTACCCACAGACATTAGTTGATTGTCACCCAATCTGAACAATAAAATTTGGATCAGAAAACAATCTTATGTCTTTTACTTATACACCCTCCCGGTTGATTAGAAGAAAAAATGATCATACAGAATGCATTTTCCCGAACAACCATTCATGTTTCCCCAACGCTAGGAGTGTCTGAAAGTGAACCTATGCAAGACAAAGCAACGGGTTTCAAAGTTGGCAGACAACATGTGGTCGCATTGCTCAAGCACATTGTATGATTTATGTAGGCTTTTTAGATTCTAAGTGTTAATGGTGTACATAAGGTGTATGTCAGGGCAAAATAATCTCCCCAGTGTAATCCATCCAGTGTAATCCTAACTTACTGTAATCCCAACCAGTGTTTTCAGCACTGCCTGCTTGACTAAAAAAATCTGCCTATCTCCTAGCCCTCTCTGTCTCTCTCCACATGCATACATTAATTATTTTCCTAGCAAAAAAGTTCTAGTGCATTGGATACCAAAAGCCTGTCCACACACACTGTGTAGGTAAAGGGCTCTTGGAAGATGTAGTTCCGGAGGTGTGCTTACATCAATAGGAACTGTAATTCTTCAAAATACACTTTGAAGCATAAGTGCACTTTAAAACAAAGTACTCATTCTTTTTGTCCCCTTACCTAATCTAGACTAGTCCAACTACCCCTTCCCAGAAGCATACTTACCTTAATCAAACAGTGGCTGTGTCCCAAGGATGGAGATGTATGGGAGATGACCCCATAGAAGTCTATGGGGAGCTACTGTGCATGCAAGGCCAGTATACCGAGGACAATATTGCTCAGGATGTAAATGAACATCAGAGGCCTCAGCTGTAGGATCCAGGTAAGTGGGGAAGTTGAGGTCATCGAAGGAGGCCAAAAAGGATACAGAAAAAGCACTTCAATTTAAAATGCACTTTATCCCTTAAGATTCTCCATGAACCACCTGCACACTGCTATACACTCTTACACACTTACACACTTGTATTGCAATACATGTTAAAGATGACCAACTATCACCGCGAACTTGCCCCTGAAGCTGTTTATACTTCCCTTCCGTCACTCGCGGAACTACCAGGGTCGCAATTTCGACCAGGACCTGGCATTCCGCCAGTTGGGGGGGCCAGAGAGAAAGAAGAGGGCCCGCAGATCCCTCATACCGCCTGCAGCGTTCATGAAACTAAGACGTTGGCGTGGGCGGTTGCTTAGAGACCAACTTGGTGGCATGTGTGCGCCGATTTATGGGAGCCGAATTGCAATCATGTCAGGCCAGTGAGAAGCCTTGGGCAGGATGAACGGCGCTGTGCAGAGAAGATGGACGCTGGAGAGGTAAACTGTCCTGTTACCAGGACAACCAGCGGCGCTTCTTCTAGCTCTTGACAACGTGGCGCCTCTTCTAGCTCACCTCTCATTCTCCCGGTACAGAGAACTGCTCTGTACTTCCTGATCTTCTGCCTTTTCTCCATCTACTATGCGAGTCCTGTTATGACTATTACTTCAACATTGCATCTTTTTTCTTCTTTACTGTCTGTGCATGACCCCCCCACTGATATTTCCCCCCCACACAAACTACACTTGTATACTACTCCCCATACCCCCATATTAACTACCATGGGAAAGAGCTGCGGAGCATCTGCCTGCTGGGAGCTGTAGTCCCTGGAGGCAATGTCGGCACCTTGGCAGTTAACGGGCCCCCCTAAGTGGTGGAATGCCAGGGCCAAGTTGCAAAAGTGACTCTGGTATATCCACCACTTGGGGGGGCGGACAGGAGGAAGAGGGCCCTGTTACCACTTCAGCTTCCAGCATGCAGCAGGCCAATTCGGGGCCCTGAAGTTTCTAGTTACACCTCTGTTTAAGAAGGCATGTGTAAGTCAGTCCTAACTAGAGCTTGTACAAGGCCTCTTCCCACCCTGAGCAACCAACTGCCAAGCACGAGCACTGCCAGATGGAAGGAATGCGAGTGAGACACATGCTCCCATATTCCTGTCACTTCACTCTTGCCAGTGAACGCAGAGGTGCGGGAGGAAAGGGAAGATAACTATAAACTGATGCAGAGACAAATTAAAGCTTGAACTTGAAAAAACTGAAAGTGGTAAAAGTGGGCAAAGAATAGGTTCACTTTAAATTTTAAGAACTAAAACTCAAACTTACTGGGTTTCCTGTGGGTCCTACAATCCCCATTGGTCCTATGACTCCCTCATTACCCTTAGGTAAAGGGAAACAAAATCAGAATTAGTATAACAGTAAGAAGAAACTATGGAATATACACCGTTTGTAAATTCAAAGAATGCTATTAAATACCTATCGTGTGTTCATATCTGTAAGTTCTGTGAATTTGTAGGAGATACAATCGCACTTATACCAGCAGAAAACTAGATTGCTCGAGAAAATGTAAGTGCAGTCTAGCTAGCGCAGACAAACACAGACTCGCTGCGGGTTGTTTGTTATTGTATGCACACGGCATTGTTAGCAAACAGCTGCCAATCATCAATTAGCTACAGGTAAATTCCACAGTGTTGTCAAAACGTGGCACTTATTTAAAGGCTTTTCAATGTTCTTTTTTAGATATGAATGTAATAGAAATCTACTTTTTTATGTATAACATGCAGCGATTAGATCATTCACATTAAGTAAAGTTTTCAAAACAATAATGAGTAATTAGATACGTATGAGGTTGCAGCCATATTTGCTCATTACATACATGTCAATTGTTCTTTACTGCTTCTTCTCACAATGCAAGTGTAAAAGTTGGCAAAGTCCTTGGAAACAATGTGCTACCCCAACAGTGAGATCCCCCTGCCATAACTCTTTTCTCTCTATCTGGGAGTTCTGGTTGTTCCTGACTGCCTTTGTGTGCTCCAGCTCCTTCTGTTATTGATTTTATTTTCCATAAAATAAATAAGGAGTGTGAGTGGAAATCCCTCATATTGCTCACAGCAGGGGTGCAGACCTGGGAACCCAGCACCCAGAGAACTCACCAATAGTTCAGCATCTACCAAAAACTGAAATATAACATTTTGGGAGGAGTTACCCCTTTTTTCCAGTGTTAATGAAAAACAAACATGTAAAATATGACTGAGGATGTATAACAGGCACCCTAAGTTGTTTGTTTTTTCCATAACCATTCCTCCGCCCAAATAAAAACCTCAGAACATCCTATGGAAAAAGAAAATTCTGAAAACTAAATAGGGCTAGACTTGCATCCCCCCCACAATGCAGTGCTCAGTCACACAACTTGAGCAAGCATTAGAGCCCACCACCATCTTCGCCTTTCTCAGCCAGCGGCCTTATGCATGTATAGGTGTCCTCTATGAGTATATTTTTCTAGGGCAGCTTGTAATTTTGAATGAAAACACCATGATCAGCAATTAACTAGATTTGATATATCCTTAATTGTTAAGTTTGGTGCCAGACTGGCTGATCTGATTGCTGGAAATGACTCACCATCAAGCCAGGAGGTCCTTTCGGTCCCTGAATGCCCTTATATCCAATGTCACCCGGAGGTCCCTGTAGGAATTATAAAAGTGCAAATTAATTGGGTTATGGTTCCCAATCTTTGTACAAGTGGGCAGTAGAGGAGTTTGTGGGCACTGCATACTAAGCCACCAGTCCAAACCCACAATTACCTGCAGGCAAAGCTGCCACCCACCCACCCGAACAACCACAAAGTCCTGCCATTTGGAAGCTTTCTTGTTTTTGTCATCAGAAGGAATCTAAAATTTTAGAATATTTTCAGCCCTAGGCACCTCCACATAACGTTACTGACAATAAGTGCACAGAGATGTTGTTGCCAGTTGCCACAGCTTGAAGAAAGTTGCCAGACAACACAGAATGGGTACCTTTGGTCCAAACAGGCCAGCTATGCCAGGGAATCCAGTCTCTCCAGGGTCCCCCTGAAAAGCACAATTAGGACTGAATATAGGTGGCTTGAAATAAAGGACACTCATAATAAAACAAAAAAACAAAAAACACATAAAACAACCAAGGAACCCTCCAGACACACAAAGACCAGCTCTGTAGTTTAATCTTGTAAGCACTTGAGCAGATTACACATTATGCTGAAAATGTTGATAGTGTCGTCATGGAACATGAGCATCAGTGAATAGACAATGTGATTCTATGTCAGAAAATGAAATGTGTGCTAAAGTTGACCAGATAACAGAACACCTACATTTCAATTCAATAAATGCACAAATAAATCAGAAAATTTAAGTTTGATTTCAACATGGTGGTTTATATCACACAGTTGGTACATACCACTGTGCTATTACACTTTATGAACTTATCAAGTGCTGATCTATATTCATTCTACACTCGTTACTTTTCTATAAAAAAAACCCAAAAAAACCTGGAGTTTTAAATTTTTAAAGCTTATCTCGGGGCTAAATAATAATTAAAAAAAAAAAGTCCCATCAAAGGTGTAATCAAAAGCAGATTAGGGTTGCAAAACTCATCTTCAACACAGTGCTATCCCTGCAGTACTCTGTTCTTGCCACAGGATGCCCTCAGTCTTCTGGGCTTCATGACCAGCATTAAACTAGAAGGCTGAGGGCAGTCATAGGCCCGTCCCTAAGGGGGTTGGGGGTCATCACAGTGCCCTACACCCACTGTGTAATGGTGCAGAGAGTGCCACTGACATCATCAAGTCAGTGGTGATCTCTGCATCTTTAAGAGCCAAGCACTGCCAGATTAAGACCGAAGAGAACCCAGGGGGGATTACGTGATCAGCCTGAAGACATTGTAAGTATAAAAACAAAATAGCATAAAATACTGCTGGGGGGACCTTTAGGGAGGTGAGAAGAGCTCTAGGAGGCAAAGGATGTGAACCTAAAGCCCTACTCTAACACCGACAATTAAAGCTGCTACAAAAGCTGTTCATAAATTTAATAAAAACAATGCAACTAACTATATTTGTCTGGAAATGTCAAATATTCAGGGTCCATTCACAATGGTTCATTGTGTTGTTGTGCATTCAGCAAAGTGATGCATTCAACATTCAAAAAACATTGTTGTGTAAAGCTAACTCAGAGGGAATGCTATTTCTTAAAGTAAACCTGTCTTGAGAAAAATGTAAGGTCTACTACTATTTGTGACCTCTATTTAAAAAAATGCCACTTGGTCTGACCCTTTGGCTTCACTTGCTTCTAAATCACCATACTGGAATATTATATGCATGGGCCACTGACTCAACATGGTAAAGACATGGTAAAGTGAGGGGATCAGCATAACAACCTGGCAACCAAAATTTTCAGAAGGAAAGGTCAGCAGTTGCAACCTCCATGGTTCTGCCATAGCAGGGTTTCCTGGCAGAAGATTTGAATTTGCCGCCTCAAGCTCTTTAACATGACCCACTCTATGAGGCACAGAATGATCCTTTACTTCTTACACTTCTGATTTAAATCATCTGACAGGTAAACTATTTGTATAAGTTCACTGATAGAAGTTAAATCATCTGGCACTACAAAATTACTTTCTACAAGAGTTTATTGTGAGAAGATCAGAAGTGTTGTATTCTGCATTTAAGGGCTATGTCACATTAGCTGTCCAGTCCCTTCTGGCAACTTTCTTAGAAGCAGGTATGGTTAAATAAAATGCTCAAAATGCTTCTATGGTGTCCCTTCCCCAGCCAAAACGCTGGAGAATCACACTGGCCAGCAGGGAGCAGCAAAGGAATGACAACTTAACATCCTTGCACTCGACTGAGTGGTGCTCATATAGTGACAGTATAGTGCGCCCAGCCTTTTGTGATGACATGTTCGCTAGGAGAGGTGTGTAAATAACAGACTGGGCTCACAGGAAATGGACACTGTCATTCTGCCCTAAAGAGGACCTCTGCCACTGGACCAAGGAGAAAGTTGGCCACAGTGCTGGAGCATGGACAGGGGAAGTGGTCATTGTTTTTTCTATAACACAGGAAAAATTCTTCCTGCTGTCCCACATTAGGTAAAGTTAGTTAATGATGATTGTAGGCTCTGGGAATTCGTTGCAAAAGGTCACCTATAATCTAAGGGCCCATTAACAACGTTCCGCTTTGTGGCATTGTGATAACAAGCATTTGGATGAGCATTAAGGTGCATAGCATTAAAGCACCCTGTTCTTTGGAATAGGCTGTCAACACACCAGCCTGTGTTTGATATTGTTATGTTTTGTTGGGAGCTGGAAGACCACGTGTTTATCAGCATGAGTTTAGGCAGCTGACCCTAGTGACAACTAGACCTCAAGCTGACCTCTGACCACAGACTCTCATCTTCCTCTGACAAAGTAAGTGAAGTTAAATAAGGTGATGAAAAAAAATCTTGCATAGATAAGCCTACACACGTGTAATAATTAAAGATAAGATGTTCAGATTCTGGCACAAGTCCATTTGTAACTGGTTCACTAAATCAAAACTAGAGTTACATTATAAGCAATTCTCACAGGTTTGCCTTTTGTTCCTGGCTCTCCCTTGGCTCCTGGAAGTCCCATGATGCCTTCATTACCACGTTTTCCAGGCACCCCAACTTCTCCGGGTAATCCCCTTTCTCCCTAGAACATACCAATAAATAGTTATAATGAGTTAATCCATTTCAGGGCAGAGTTTCAGAGACACTCCAGGACAACTAAACAAATGTGATTAGGATACAGTTGAAGTAGAAAAATTAAAAGTATCATGTATTTGCATTCAAATGTAGAATTAACAATACAAGTCCGTCTTGGCTGGTGTATAATAATCAGACCAGTTAAAAGAAAATGATTATTCTTTTAATATATTGTTATTATATAGCGCAGTAAGAAATTCTATATACATCTGGAGTAAAGAAAGCTTCTTAAGCCTCATTGACACAAGGTTTTAAGGTCTAGCTGTGGATGGATTCTTGCAACACAAATCACAGGTAGCTGTGGCCACTCAACCTGTACAAAGCAATGACAGGTTGACAGTGGCCGCAACTGTCCGCCGGTGTTCAGGTGTAACTGTGGTTCAAGAGAGACGTTAAGGTGCCCATACACTGTGCGATTATCCCACGGGAAATCCCGCGATCGTACGATAATCGCAAAGTGTATGGCAGGCGTGCGACCGCTTTTACTGTACGCTCACATGTCTTTTGTCTAAGGAGCATGTTCGAAAACCAGCCAAAAATCTTACGATTTTCGGCTGGTTTGTGGCATGCTCGGGAGACAAATGCCGAACGGACTGGTGTGTGCACGCGCACGTTCAGCATTGCGGTCATCGGAAGCCCGCCCCTCACCGGGGCGGGCTTGCGATGATCGCAAGTACGATCTGCCTGTCCAAAATGGGCAGATGGTACGTTTTTTTTAATTACTTTACAACCATCGCAAGACTAAGGTCATGCGATGGTTGGAAAGTGTATGGCCACCTTTATTGTCCGTTGTGATCATCCAAACACAGGTGGTCAGCTGTGGCTGCTGTTAGCCTATCATTGTGCATGCTGAGCTGTCCAGAACCACTTGTGATTCCTGTGGCTTACTGCAGGAATCCACAGCTGGGTCCGGAAGCTTCAAGAAACCTCAATGGAGATGAAACAAACATGTTGCCTTGTTGTGCTTTAAGTTTGATTCTGTGTAAGGCACTAAAAAAAGGCACCGATATCATACAAGTACATTCCCGCGCCACCATCATTCAGAATATTGAAGCCAGCTAACTGAGATAAGGAAATTCAGATTTGTTACAGGTTGCTGCATTTTGCACATTAGTCAATAAATAAGCCCACTGTGCCTTTCAGTTATGGTTTCTGTGCTTGCAAAGGACCACCAATATTTGTGTTAAAACCAGACCACCCTGACATATAGACCTGAAAATAGATACTGATGTTTAGCAGATCACACTACAAAAACAAAACAAAAGCTCCGAATCATACGATGGTATGGAGCATCTGTGACATCCATGAGACCAATACGCATGAGACCATCCCATTGCAGACATCCTGGTAAGAACGTACGTTGAAGTCAACATTGGTCATGTGTCACACGCCTGACTGTGTGAACTGCAAGAGGAACCCGTTACCTGACTAGTGTGCAGAATGTGACAGTTATAAATAAACCAATATAGAGGCCTGTCATATGACTGTAGGAAGAGGCTGATTACCAGACGGGAATAGACAGGTCTTTCTGGTATCCTGGAGTGACCCAGCTAGCCAGCATGTCTGAGTCTCTCAGCTATGAGTAAATTATACAGAGTTGCCCCATGGGCTGGCAACACCACTTATGTACTGCTCTATAAATGGGACATTCAGCAACTATAACTATATAGTCTCTCTTTATGAGACATCTGGGGGTCTAATAGACAAGCAGGCCATTACACATTTTCTGGGAGAGCTTTGCTGCTTCCCTTGCTATCTGCAGGTTGTTTTTTTAGTATTCCGACAGCCGCTGGCGTAAAAGAAAACAAAAAAAACCCAGCATAGAAATGAATAGCTAGATTGCTATTGGCTATTTCAATTTGCAATAGCCAATAGCAAGCTGGCAATTGCACCCGCCCTCTGTTGCTGTCAATCAGCAGAAGAGGACTTGATGCAGAACTTCAGGTCCACCGCTGCTGATTGACAGCAGCAGTGGGCAGGTGCAATAGCTAGTCTGCTATTGGCTATTGCAAATTGAAATAGCCAATAGCCACCCAACTATTCATTCCTATGCTGTTTTTTATTCTCTGACTGATGGCAGCCGGGCCCTTACCTGACAGATATTGTCCCATCAGATTGTAACACATGTGGTCAGGTTTACTCGCTGTTAAAGTAGTTGGAAACCCTTACTGGATGACATTTAGTTTCCTAAGGCTTTATGTATCAAACAATTGCCATGTTTTTTTCATCCTTTGTTACATCTCAGTGAAGTTTATCTCCTCCAGTCACTACCTGTCTAAATGCACTCTAGTGGTGGCTGCAGGTCATTTGTTAGGCTGGTTTCCTGAGAGTTACAGCAGAACAACATACTGAGTGCTGGCAGTCCGCTTAAAGGAGAATTATGAGGTGAGTGCTTTTCACTCAGCCTCATGATCTGAGCCGACCTGTGACAATGAAACTATCACAAGACGGCTCAGTAGATCGGGAAGTGAGCGAACACATACCGGCGCTCGCTCACTTCTCGATCCTGTAACTGCAGAGAGCCGTGACCGGGGAGTGTCTGGATTCTCCCCTCCCCCTGTCCAATCCTCCGGCGCTGACTGGCAGAAGGGACGGGGGAGGGGCGGGTACAGCTGGCTCTGCCTCTTGATAGGCAGAGCCAGCTGTCACTCACGCAGCTGGGCGGATCCAGACATAATTGTCGGGATCCGTTTCAGCTGCGTCTCAGTATACTGCGGGCTTTTCCCCATAGTTCTCCGAAGGGTAACGGGAGGACACAAATTAGCGTCCTCCCGTCACCCTAGGCTCAGTATACCGCAAGCTGTAGCTCGCGGTATACTGAGACGCCGCAGTATACCGCGAGCTGCTGCTCGTGGTATACTGAGACGCTGCAGCTGAAGCGGATCCCGGCATAATTGTCTAGAGGCAGAGCCAGCTGTACCTGCCCCCGTCCGTTCCGCCAGTCAGTGCTGGTGGATTGGAGCGGGGAGGGGGGAATCCAGCCCCTCCCCTGTCACGGGAGAGAGCCGCAACAGGATCGAGAGGTGAGCGAACGCCAGTATGTGTTCGCTCACCTCCCGATCTACTGAGCCGACCTGTGACAGTCTCATTGTCATAGGTCGGCTAGAACTATGAGGTGAGTGAAAAGCACTCACCTCATAGTTCTCCTTTAAAGATTGCACTGGGTGACAATGCAGGAGAGCAACTGGGAGGCAAGGATAGCACATAACAGGAAGTGCCTGAACAAAAACCTACAGGAATTTAGAACAATGGCTTTAAAAAAACTGGTAATGTAATTTTAAAAGTAATTTTTAACTTAAACATTGGATGGAGATTGTAATGTGTAAACCCCATCCATTTCATCTTATATAATCTCATTTCTATTTACAAAAATAATGTAACTTGAGGGCCTACTTAAATGATGCAATCAATTTAAATCCAATCAAGCAGGTCCTTGCACTACATAATTGTTGGTAAATCTAAAAGGAGATTGTACAATCAGGCTGGTGAATGGTATACATACATTGCTAAATCAAACTTTTATTTGGCAATAACTGCCATTAAGTCAAGGTGAGGTCGGTGCACTTACCCACATATTGTAGCTATTATAATAATGTGCCAATTACAACCTGAACTTTATTCCTGCTATCTTAATGGATGAGTTAGGTCATATGCAAAGGTGACATCGCACTTCACATAGGTGTATATTGCACAATGACAGGTTTACTTTGCCAAGTCTAGGATGAAGGCAGGAACTTCCTATGGGCAGGTAGTATTTCTGATGACTGATAGGTATAATCAGCAAAAAAAATACAAACTTTATTTTTTTTCCTCTAAAGCTCAACTCAAGTTTTCTAAAAAAGAAAAAAAAAAAAGAAAAAAAAAAACTGCCCAGCATGTTAAAAAAAAAAGAAAAATAATTAGGGATGCTTCGATACCACTTTTTTAAGACCAAGTACGAGTACCGATATTTTTTTTCAAGTACTCGCCAATACCAATTACCGATACTTTTTCTTAAAGGGACAGGTCACATTTTTTCTAAAGCAATACAAAACCACCAGGTCAGTTTCTTAATATTATGAAGAACATGAACATGAAATGAATATTTATCATGCCATTGCTAACTAAGGCTTTTATCCCCATAGTGGGGAAAATAGATGAGCACATGTCCAGTATTAGTACTGCAGCACATGCGGTGCTGCAGTACTAATAGAAAACGATTTTGTTTCTGCCTGGAGATCCGAACCATTTAAATTACCCTTTATCCATAATTACTTGTCAACCAGATCCGTAACCAAAATGAACCATATATAATGAACCACCATAACCAAAATGAACCAAAATGAACCATATATATTCTCCGTCTGCTTCAGCCACTCCGTGTCACAGCCTAGTCATCTGCTCCATTCTGACCTCTTCTCCCGCTGATCGCGGCCATCTTGTTTCATTGAAGACGCTATGGAGGTCCTGTGTGTGGCGGTTTCGGGTCCTTGAAGATGGCGGACGCGGCACAGGTACTTGTTTTTTGTTTTTTGTATCGGAGTATTTGCACGAGTACGAGTACTCATGCAAATACTCTGTATCACCGCCGATACCGATGCTTGTATCGGTATCGGAGCATCCCTAAAAATTATCTTTGGCTGCAACACTCACCTCCTTTCTGGAGCAGCCCCCTGCAGACTCACCACTCCGAAGTCTCTCGTCTACCAGGGAAGACATCCAACATCATTCAGCCGACTTTCTGTAAGTTCAGGCCGTCATGGACCTGTCCTCTGGGGGTATGTCATCATGCAGCTTAGACTCACAGTACTGCTGCACAGAATAGCACCAACACATAAATATGAGAGTCCCATTCTGTGCAGGAGGAAGAACATGCAATTGTCAATATCAAAGAAGAGGAAGGACCCATTATACCACTTGAATTGCCAAAAGGCAGCAGGATTTAAGGTATATATAAAGCCAACTTAAAAAAAAAAATACATGCGGTGGAGGGAGGTGAGTTACCCCAACATCTGCAAATTTGCTTTAAAAACAATTAAAAATTCCAAATAGATTTTAACGTTATGGTGTCATTTATTGAATACAGCAAAGATATTATACATGCAGTGCAGCTGCATGCTGTGACGGGATTGTAGAAGTTTTGTTGGTTAGAAAGCCTCATAAGATGCAGGAAACAGAAGAATATTTTGTATTTTCATATGCATCCAGCAGGGAGAACTTTCAGCTCCTGTTTACTTCTTCCAAGTTCTCCTTAGTGGCACTATCAAAGAAATCCTGTTGTTTACAGAGCACAGTAGCTTAAGCTGAAATTTACACATAGAACTGAATAAGCCAGAGCAGTGACTCCTCCCCTTCCCCTACCCCTCTATGTCTGACTCTTCAGATGCTCTCTATGAAGTGCCAATCAGAGAGAGAAGCCCTAAAGCAAACGGCAGGCATTTTAACATTGATTATGGTTGAATTGCTTTGGCACCCAAAGTAATCAAAATGTTACCAGAATATAGACAAATGATTTCACCCCTATGGCTAGCTATGGTAGACAGTGTACATGGAAGAAGCAGAGCTGTGCTAATCTAATAGTCAGGAGGTTGAGGCACAGCTGGATCATGTTATAGAGGGAAAAAACAAGTAAACCAATACAAAATCCCATTAAAACATATAAATTATACCCGGACTACATGGCAACAATACACCAATGCATAAAAGGTGAAATACAATCAGTCATTTATCTAGGTCCAAAGAAGTCATTCCCAAGTCCTAAACAGCTGTAGCCAGAAGAGGGTCCCGCAGAGAAAACACTGCAGTCAGGATGAGACAGCTGCAAGGGCTTCACAATATGGAAGTGTTTATGTCTACTACAAGGGGGGGGGGGTAGCCTAGATCCAAGCTGTAAAATGTGTCTGTGAGGGATTGAATGCACTTTCCAACAGCAATTGAATCAAATGCAATCCCATTGAAGCAGGATTTCCTATGTATAGCAGACAATATCCACTAGAGGGCAGCAGATACAAAGGTAGTGACAGCCAACAATTTATTTAGGATTATTTTGGTATTCTGTAATACTCAAGTATTGGGATAACTCTAATGACTCTCTGGCTCTCTTTAGGTCATGTGCTTAGTTAAGACTGGGCAAAATGCAGCCTAAAACCTCAGAGGAGTGTATAATGGATGTTTAACGTTTAACATGAGTCAGACATTGGCTCCACCTGGACTACCAGGGTAGACATAATACTTAAGTTTATACTGTACTGAACTGAACCCATCCTGTCTAGGGTAAAGTGGGAAAATCATGGCAAATAACACAAGACTGGACTCAGGAAAACTGCAATCTGAGCAATGCTCTACAATGCATAACATTACCTGAACAAAGCAGGTGTCCATGAGCGTTATCATACTTATAAAATAGTCCACAGTGAAATTCACCATATCTTTTTACCGGCCAAACAAACTGAGAGACATTATACGATCATATACACTAAACACACATTATGAGACCCTCAGTTATGCCTCTATACATCCTCCAAGATTTTCAATTAATTAACATGGTAGAGTGACTGTATATGATTAGCATGTTTGCCTTCCTGTGCTGGGGTCTTGGTTCAATTCCTTTCAGTGATATTATCCATATGACGTTTGTATCTTCTCTCATGTTTATATAAGCTTCATCCAGTTGTTCTGGTTACAAAAAGGAAAACTGTACTAAGTATGGGGGTTGCCATTACCTCCATCTGTAATTACTGGTTCCCTAACTGTCACTTTGGTCCCTTCAGTACTTCGGTACTTTCTATATTACTTACCTGAAACAATTATGCACATTAGGTATGCTCAAAATAATCCCTAAACATGTACCTAGCTCCCCTCTCCCTCCAAAACATTGTCCTTGCACTTACCTCTCCTAAACTTTTGAAATATCCAGACACTTTATGATCTCAAGGAAACTTGCCTTGACCCTTCTTTCCACCTGCACATTCCTATTGGCCTGTGGGGTTGGATCATAATGATGGGCCGATAGGAATGTGTGAGGGCTCAGCAGCAAGCTCTATCGCTACCCAGAGGAATGTTTGCACTTTGTCTGTCAGATCAGCGCAGCATTCAGCCATGACAGGTTTGCAAGGCTGCTGCAGATAGGGGTGTCTGCATTTCACACCTAAAGCAGTTTGTCCCAAGGGGGTGGGGGGCATAGTCTCTTCAAATTTTCTAACCCCTAAAACAATGAATTCCTAAGCCTAACACCTACACTGTATTGCCAAAAGTATTGGGACACCTCCAAATCATTGGATTCAGGTGTTCCAATCACCTCCATGGCCACAGGTGTATGCAATCAGGCACCTCGGCATGCAGACGCTTCTACAAACATTTGTGAAAGAATGGGTCGCTCTCAGGAGCTCTGTGAATTCAAGCTTCATCCCGTGATAGGTTGCCACCTGAGCAATATGTCCATCCGTGAGATTTCCTTGCTACTAAATATTCCACGGTCACCTGTTAGTGGTATTATAACAAAGTGGAAGCAACTGGGAACAACAGCAACTCAGCCACGAAGTGGTAGGCCACGTAAAATGACAGAGCGGGGTCAGCGCATCCTGAAGCGCACACTGCGCAGAAGTCGACAACTGTCTGCAGAGTCAATAGCTACAGAGCGCCAAACATTGTGTGGTCTTCAGATTGGCACAACAACAGTGTTTAGAGAGCTTCATGGAATGGGTTTCCATGGCCGGCAGCTGCATCCAAGTTCTCTGAAGTGACAAATCAGGCTTCTCGGTCTGGCAATCCGATGGACGTGTCTGGGTTTGGCGGTTGCCAGTAGAATGGTACTTGCCTGACTGCATTGTGCCAAGTGTAAAGTTTGGTGGAGGGGGGGATTATGGTGTGGGGTTGTTTTTCAGGGGTTGGGCATGGCCCCTTAGTTCCAGTGAAGGGAACTCTTAAGACATCAGCATACCAAGACATTTTTGACAATTTCATGCTCCCAACTTTGTGGGAACAGTTTGGGGATTGCCCCTTCCTGTTCCAACATGACTGCGCACCAGGTCCATAAAGACATGGATGAGTGAGTTTGGAGTGCAGGAACTTGACTTGCCTGCACAGAGTCCTGATCTTAACCCAATTGAACACCTTTGGGATGAATTAGAGCGGATACTATGAGCCAGGCCTTCTCGTCCTCCAACATCAGTACCTGACCTCACAAATGCGCTTCTGGAAGAATGGTCAAACATTGCCATAGACACACTCCTAAACCTTGTGGACGCCTTCCCAGAAGAGTTGAAGCTGTTATAGCTGCAAAGGGTGGGCCAACTCAATATTGAACCCTACAGGCTAAGACTGGGATGCCATTAAAGTTCATGTGCATGTAAAGGCAGGCGCCCCAATACTTTTGGCAATATAGTGTATCTCACAAAGTTGGTAAGCAGTGCTGAGATCCCAGTGCCAGAAGAAACTACCTCATTCCAGTAGATATTTATTAGCCTCATGAAACGTTATAATCTCCAAACTCCATCAAGTTATTGAATTTTTAGATGTGGAATCTTTCACTCTTTAGTCCTTTTCAATGTCCAGCCAAAATTTGACATAAACATGAAGGATATATGGCTAATTGTCCCAGTGCAAACTTGGCACCCTTACCCTGAGTCCTATGGGTCCCTGAGCCCCGTGTAAACCAGGCACCCCAGTGTTTCCTCGCTTTCCAGACATGCCATCAGAGCCAATTTCCCCATCATCTCCTTGTTCTCCCTGGAAAAGAGAACATTTATTTTAGGTTAAATACAAAATATCTTATGACCAATGTTCTTGGTGTTTATAGCTGGGACCTTTACACACTTACCTGCATCCCCATGCTGCCATCTTTTCCTGGTATTCCATCTGGTCCAGGAGGACCCTCTTGGCCTTGTCTTCCTACCACTCCTCTAGGACCAGTGACTCCTGCAGCTCCCTAAAAATAAAGTCAATCGATGTTAACATTCTATCTTCTCCACCCACCACTAGATTTATAAAACAAACCTGTGCTTTCCCTATAGTGAGCACAGCAACAGGTTCACTTTAATAGTGGTCCCACAAGTAGAACACACTCACTTTGTCTCCAATCCACTGCCTTTCCATTTGGCTGCCAGGAGTGAAGAGAATTACCTGGTCCTCTGTATTGCAGAGCACTGACTCGCTCCCCTCGCTCCAATATGACAATGCTGGCGCTTGCCCAGTAGCCACTCAGGCACCCAGTGCTGTTACAAAGGGTTGAGGAGAAAGTCATAATTTGCAAGGGTCTAACCCTCCCTTGATCCCAGAGGCTGAGGAGAACAGTGATGGCGCTAAAGTAAGGTAAGCATGCCCAACTTAGCAGTCCACCAATAAAGAGAAACGTGAATTAGCAAAGCACATGTTTAGTTGTTGGAGAAATTCTTCCTTTACACCCCATAAAAAGGGAAAAAAATTACAAATGCTGTCTATACACTCATAGGCACACATATGTAAGTTTATTTTAAATCTGTTTACTTTCATCTGTTTCTTTTTGGATTCCGAAGAGAAGCAGGACATACCAAAATGAAATGTGAACAAAAAAAGAGGAAATAAAAGTCATTAGGTGAGAAAAAGAAGGCTGTATAGGAAATATATTACAGGTAGAGAATCCCAAATTATGAACTTTACAAGCCATTTTTTCAGGATAGAAGTGGGTAAGGGTTAGAAGACCATGGCAAATTTTGTTTAATTCTGTGAGTCCGTTAGGAAGATTTACCTTTAACTCTGCTCTCTATGACACAAGGTCATAACATTTGGTGGAATGGGTGTCACCGAAAGACAGCACTTTATTAAAGGAGAATATTCTTATTGCTCCAGTTACCTGATCTCATGCCTATGATCACCCAAGAAGTCAGAGATAATTTCTCCAACAGGGACTGAGGCAAAAAAGAAAATAAAAGTCACTGTAAAACACCAATCATATCTGACACTATTGTTCCCCATGTGACAGTGTTCAGGCCTGGCCATTAGCCACTCAGGAACTGAACAATGCATTGGGGGAAGGATATGGGGGGTGTTTGCAGAAAGTGGATATCATATTATAACAAACATCTACCAACTGTCTCTGTACAGTTAAATAATATATACTGCACAAAGTGTGTGTGTGTGTGTATACACACATATACATACATACACACACACACACACACACACACACACACACAGTATATCTTCTGAACGTTCAATTGATTTCAAATCTTTATCATTTTAATCCCTCATATTATTTCTTATACAGGACACAAAAGTTTAATTACATGTAAATTGGGGGAAAAAGCAAATGTGCAATTGTGAAGACGGGTGAAGCTCGGCTTTTAGTTGGGGATTACAGTTGCTAGCAATATATTGTTCTAACACAGCATCCATGAGTGAATTGAAATTATATAAAATAAAAGAGGTATCATCTCACTTTGTTGAATAGAATTCCCCTTTATTATCAACACATTTTAATTAGATATGTTTACAGATTCTAAAATCCAATTTAGTGGTAATTTAAAGGAGTCCTACATCCTAACTGGATAGCATTTAATTTTCTCTGGGCACTGTGTAAGCCATAAACACTTGCTATGTTTTTTTCTTTCATAAAATATTGTTTTGACAATTTTTTCATGCTTTTTACAGTTAAGTGCTCTTGATCTTCTGCAGACTCTTTCAGCCACTTCCTATCAACCTGCACTTGTTTCAGCCTTGGCTGCACATCATTGTTCTGGACCAGCTTCTTGATGGTGACAATGGTGGACCATGCCTGTGCAATGTGTGTCCTCCTCCAGATGTGCATATGATAGGGTGACAACAAAGGAGCGCAGTTGAGAGACAGGGACACTGCGCTGTCACACCACAACAGGAAGTGACTGAACAAGGACCCTCATGGCAATCCAATGATTTGGAGGGGTGTCCCAATACTTTTGGCAATATAGTGTGTTTTTATATATATATATATAAAAAACAATTTGAGAACTTGGCAAGTAGGTTGTTCTAAACATCTACAAAAAATTAACCACAGTTCTGCGGATTTAGGATGTCCCACTTGCTTCTGTCTCCAAGTAATTGCAGGCAGACTCAATGATGTTGAGATCAGGTCTCTGTGGGGGCAATTCCATTTTTTCCAGGACTCCTTGTTGTTCTTTTCACTGAAGATAGTTCTTAGAATTTTGGATGTATTTTTTGGGTCATTGTCCTGCTGCAGAATGAATTTTGGACCAATCTGTCAACTATCTGTATGATAAATATGTGCTTGTACTATTTAGCATTACCCAAATGTAGAAATGCAGCCCCAAACCTATATGGAGCCTCCGTTATTCATTACTGTTGCCTGCAGACATTTATCCCTGTATAGCTCTTCAGGCCTTCGGCGAACAAACTTTTGTTGCAGACAAACATAGCAAAGTTTAAAGTCATCAGTCCAGAACACCTGCTACCGCTTTTTTGCACACTGGTTTTTGGGAACAGCAAGCTGATTGGCCTTGTTCCATGTCAGAGATATGGCTTTTCTGCCACAAGTCTTCCAAGAACACCACTCCTGACCAAACCTCTACAGACTGTAAAGGGTGTACCGAAGTCCCACTGGTTTCTGCAAAGTCTGAGCTGATGGCACCACTGGAAATCTTCTGAAATGGAAGTAAGGTCAGCATGATGATTCTTACAGAAAATTAAAGTTTCCTTGGCTGACCACTGCGTTTTCAGAGCTCAATGTTGCCTATTTCTTTGTGCATCTGCAGAAGAGCTTTAGCAGCACATCTGCAAACTCCTGTTTTCCTTGAAATTTCTACCTGTGATGCAGTAAGAATACCCTGGGTTGTTGCTGTTCACAGTCTTGCCATTGTGTAAGATTTTTTTTTACAATAAAACTGTTCAACAAACTCAAGTTGTTACAAGTTGTTAGTAGGGCATGGCTTTTACTCACCCAGTTAATTCCTCCAACACAGCTGACTGTATGGTATGTGGATTGCATTTTAACATACACAATATTTGTGATCTTGTTGGTATATGTGTTTAATCATGCATTGGACCATATGTGTGGAAGTGTTTCTGGACGAATTAATGTGGCTTTTAAAGGCAAAGGGTGGTCAGATCACATATTGATTTAATCTAAATTCTGTTTTATTAATGCACTCCGTAGTTTAATCGATAACAACTATTCATTGTATTATTTTTGAAAAAAATTCTAATTTTACATAATTTTTTTCACAAGTGCCTCAGCTTGGCTGAGAGGCAGAGCATGTGAACATCAAATTGTTGACAACGCTAAACTTACCAGCGGCCCTCGAGCTCCGGTTTCCCCTGGTTTTCCTTGCTTGCCCTTCATTCCCTATGAAACAACAAAGAGAAATCAACTGAAATCTAGATCAACTGAAATCTAGATTAATTTCACATTTGGTTAAAATCTACATTCTGTTCCCTTATACAGTGAGTGACCAGGACACCCAGTTCCTGATGTCAGCAGTGGGCTCTTTGTAAAATTATAAATCCATGCAGTTAGTCTTTAGCCACCGGCTTACAATCCAGTCTTCTCACATGTGGAATCATCTCACTGCATGATTTGTTGCTCTGCTTTCTTTGTTCATTGTCACCTGTACTGTCAATGATATTAACTCTTCAGGTACTATAAAAAGGCAGTCAGGCTGATGGATGGAAACTGGAGAAAAGAAAATGAGCAAAAGTTTGGAGCTGTAGCCCTTGGCAACCAATCAGAATTCTTGTTTATTTTTCAATAAAGGAAAAGGGAAACCTGATTGGTTGCCATTACCAATTGTCTACACATTTTCTTTTCTCCAGTTTTAATACATTTACCTCAAAATCTCATTTGGTGTTAGAATATTTTGTTTCAATAAAAACAGTAAAATACAGTTACTTGTATTCAAAAAGGCTGTTTTGGCAATCTCTCCACTCATTTGTGCCCATATTTCAGGAAAAGTAATTCAAATCCAGCTAAATCTGTTCTGTCCTAGATTCTAAAAACTGACAAACAACTTTCCATCCAATTTTACCAAATTTTCACCAACAATTAAAAAAAAAAAATGTGTTACTGCACCACCATAACCTTCTGTGTCAGACTTTGTAAAACCTTGCAAAACTGGAGAAACATCTGATAAAAGTTCACTGCGAAATTAAAGTAATTACTTTCATGAATTTAAAAACAGGTCTCGACGTCTGGCCAATCCATTCATAGTTACATAGTTACATAGTATTTGAGGTTGAATAAAGACATTAGTCCATCAAGTCCAACCTATTAGGATCTCATTCTAGGAGTACCCGTACCCCTGTATATTACCTGTACCCCTGTATATTACGGTCCCTTAAGAAATCGTCCAAAAGTTTCTTGAACAATTCCACATTCTTTGCTGAAATCACTGTCTGTGGCAGTGAGTTCCAGACCCTAACTGATCTTACTGTGAAGAACCCCCTTCGCCCCTTGTGCTGGAATTTTTTTTCCACCAATTTTAGGTGGTGGCCTCTAGTTTTTGTAATGGAGTTAATTTTAAACAGTTTATCGCTAATGTTGCTACCACCATTGAACATTTTGTACATGGAGATCATATCCCCCCTTAATCTCCTCACCTCCAATGTGAACATGTTTAAATTTAGTAGCCTTGTCTCGTAGCTCTGGTCCTCCATACCCCTAATTAGTTTGGTTGCCCTCCGCTGGACTTTTTCCAACTCAAGGACATCTTTTCTTAGTACTGGTGACCAGAACTGGACCGCGTACTCCAGATGAGGTCGAACCAATGATCTATAAAGTGGCAAAATTATAGACTTGTCCCTGCAATACATCCCCTTTTTAATACAGGACAAGACCCTGCTAGCTTTGTTTACAGCAGCCTGGCACTGCAAACTACCTTTCAGTTTGTGGTCTACAATGACCCCCAAATCCTTCTCCATTTCTGACTTCCCTAGCGGCATACCCATAATTGTATAACCCATTTGTTTATTTTTAATTCCAAAGTGCATTACTTTGCATTTATCGACATTAAACCTCATCTGCCACATTAATGCCCACTCCCCTATTTTATCCAGGTCCTCCTGTAATGTTATAATGTCTAAGTCCGTGTCTATTACCCTCCCAATTTTGGTGTCATCCGCAAACACGGAAATATCGCTGTTAACACCCTCCCCGATGTCATTAATAAATAAGTTGAACAATATGGGACCCAGCACAGAACCCTGAGGCACACCGCTCATTACACTAGCCCAGTCTGAAAAGGTGCCATTTACAGATACCCTCTGGACACGTTCCCGTAGCCAGTTCTCTATCCACGTACACACCACCTCATCTATGCCCATAGCCCTCAGCTTGTGTAGCAAGCGTTTGTGTGGTACCGTATCAAAAGCCTTTGAGAAATCCAGATATACCACATCTACCGGCTTACCTCCGTCCATATCTCTACTCACCCCCTCATAAAAAGTTACAACAGGAAAAACTTCAGGGCCATAGCCAAGAGTGATGAAGCCCTCTATCAAAACTATTACATCTCTCTAATGTGCTTAGTGGGAAGAAAGTGCAGTTCCATTCATTTTCATGAATCAGAAATGTGACGGAAGGAGGAAAGCTTGGTCACATGACCTGTCAAAGGCATGTTATTTTTTTTTCCCAACTTACATTTTATTAAATATTCCTAAACATATAAATATGGAGAAAACAACCATATGGAGAAAACAATTCTCAATTATAGACAATATACGAGGACAATAGAAAAAAAAGATCATCAACAAGGGAATGGTAACTTCTAAATGCAAGAATGAGGATAACCCACTTAAAGCAGCTACAGTACCAAAGGGAACAATCAGAACTCCGTTCCCCCCATTACTCTCTGTATCTGGAAAAAGCTTGTTAAAATACCATCGGGACAAAGTTTCATACAAGGCATGAAAAAAATCACCCCTCAGACAATGAATGTAGGTTTATAACACTGGGGTGCTCCAACAGAGCACTGAAAATAGAAGAAGGGATGAAGAAAGCACAGGGAAGGAAGAGAGCAGAAAGACGGAAGGGACGGCATTGGCGTTCCTTAACTACAAAGAATGTAACAAAAAATGCAAACTAGAAATCCGGGCAGCTAAAACTGAGTGCGAAAAGCATATCGCCGCAGATAGTAAAAAGAAATACAGAAAAAGTAGTAGAGAGAGAGCGAAAGAGAGAGAGAAAAAAAAGAGGGGGAGGGTGGGAGGTCTCAAAAGAGGGGAAAAAAGATCAGGAAGGGGTAGTCAAAATGAAAGGATGAGAGACACCAACTTATCACTGGAACACAGGTCTCCCCCGGGGGCATTCACAGACATCCTCTCACAGCATCCTATATTCACTACCCTGGCCAATTCACAAAACGCAGGGCCCGAGTTCAATTATGAACCATCAAAGGACCTGATTTGAGGCTTGCATACAAGTCACCACTTGTGAAAAGCCTCCAAGGTGCCAACATCTTTGAGAATTTGTTAAGTGTATCCTGCTTGGTTAAGAGAAGTTCCTTCATCTCACATATGTAAGCTACATGGTTCAGCCATTCCAGTACTGTAGTCAAAGTCCTGTTATTGACTTGCCCTCCCATCATGGAATTTTCTTTGCAGTGTTATGCAGAGACCATCCTGTAGGACACAGCAGCCTCCATACTGAATTTTGTTACTGACTGGCAACATGCATGAACAGTGTGGAGAAAACACTGTGGTGTCCAGTGGAGAGTGGATAGTGATATACGCTCTTTCATTTAAATAGGACCCTAACTGTTTTCACATCTATCTATAGAGGTTCCCAAATATGCATTAATTATATCAAAACGCCACAGTCAAATGCCTTTGCTACCTGCATAAATAACTGTGTAGTCAGATACTATTCTTCTGGGCCGCATAGCAGTTGCATGGTCTGCCACAGCTATACTTACACTGCTTTGGATGAACCGAGAATTCTGCTCTTAAAGTGGCACAATACAGGGCACATATTTCACTCATAAAACTCACCACTACCTGGCTAACAGTTAAGAGCTAAGATTCTCTCCATAATAACACTGGAAAATGCGGTAGGATAATCCAGTGGATGCCATAATCTCTTCACAAAGACAAGGAAAAGATAGCTAGCTGCTAGCGAATTGCAAGTCTGGAATGCAGGTTGGGTGAAGATGCAGTTAAGGGACCATTGCTAGTCTCCTTTTGAACATGCTGGTTAACTGGCTGACATAGCAGGTCACTGACATAGAACAAGCTTATAGATAGGAACTTCTGACTTGTTCTGGCTTATTGCCTCAGATAGTTTTGAAACCAGAGGGTCAGCATAACAGTCAGGTAAATGCACACCAAATGCAGAGCAGATCCGGTCAGGTTTCTGCACACGCACGCTAGTCTTTTAGATACGATTTTGCCACTTTTTTTGCCGCGTTTTTGATGCTTTCAGTGCTCTTTTTGGTAAAAAAAAATTTTAAAGTTTAAAATGGGCTTTCAGTGCGTTCCAGGCATTTGCATGGGTTTTTGATGCGTTCCAGGGCAGATCCAGAGCAAGTAAAATAGGGCTTGCTGCAGATTTTTCACCTGCTCTGGATCTGCTCTGCAACTGCACGCTGCGATGTGAACTGGAGCAAAAAATACCATTGGAATACATTGGACGCAGTTTTGATCCGGTCTGCAACTGATCTGCTCTGCACCTGCTCCGCGCTTGGTGTGAACAAGGCCTAAGAAAGAAGTCAGTAATAGTAGCCATATTTCTCTCATGACATGTTTACTTTCAAGCAAACCTGTCACAAACCTGGCTCCATGTGACAGCCCTTAGGCCTTGCTGTTCAGAAGCCAAACACTGAATTTTGAAAACACAGGGGGAATGTCACAGGTTTCCACATACCCAGAATTTATTTCCTGGGCTCTGGCACCAGGAAGGTAAGTAAAGTAAGTACAGGCATCCTATGGCGTCTTCTGTGTTGCTAACCTGTCACTTATCTAGTATGGACAAAGTACAATTTTACTTTAAAATAAGCCTGTCAGTAGTATAATCTAACTACGTAGCATTGCCACTGCAATATACAAACAGTGCTGAGGCACACAATACTAGAGAGTAGGTCTTAAATATTTTGTGACACTTGCAAAGTGCACTAAAACCGTATTCAAACACCATTTATCCTCTATATGTCTCCTCTACTGCACCATAACTACTAATAAGGGAAAGTGAAGTGTGAATTTCTCAAAATCATAAAGTTATAAACGCAGTACTGTATTGCTGTTCCATACTTTACTGCTGGTGATAGCACTATAAAAATGTATACAATATATAGGAAAGGAACAATAACTGTATTGCTCTTAACAACCAGTCAGTGTGTTCCTTTAACCTTCTAACCAGGTCTAAATAGGTTGGACTTGATGGACTAATGTTTTTATTCAACCTCAAATACTATGTAAAAAAAACAGCCCTATATACAACAGAATAAGCTGATACTAGAGGCAACACTGGCAGACCCTTTTCATACATAATATAAGTCCGCATTCTGTAAGCCGACTAAGTGAGGTTTTGTTGCCATTACCCTGCAAAGCTTACCACAGAGAGCCTTTCACAAACCACAATCCCAGAAAATACTCTAAAGAGTAATGTAGAGGAATTATCACACACAACATTACACATCATTGTGCCTGTGTATACACAGTATATAGCTGTGCCCGTACTGACAATCTCTTGCTCCTTCCTATATACTTCTCATGCCATAATTCACTAAGATCTTCTTTGCATAACAGAGAAGTGTGAGTGTAACTGGATGTAGCAATTGGTGTCGGGGGCTAGGCAGATATTAACTTCTCCCCAGTTAATATTTTGTATTAGTAGAGTGGTAAAATGTTCAGTTACACTGAGTGTTCCAGACAGAGGGGTGCTGGCAGAAGAACCTCCTAAAAAAATGTGGGCAACCTCTCCATTCAGTGCTTATTTATTTGGTTCACTAATTTACTCCCGCAGCAAAGTAAGGGGTAGAAACATTAAGGGGAAGTAGTTGTCAAGGGGAAGGGGACTCAGTTCAGTACATCTTTAAACAAGATTTTTCTTAACCAGACATGTGCCTAAAGACTACCATTTCCAGTGTGAAGAAAATCAGCAGAACATACCACAGCGCCTTTGGATCCTTTTAAGCCCTGAAAACCTGCTGATCCAGCATGCCCCTGCAAGAAGAAACATTTAAATACCACTTGGAATTAAAAAAAATAAATACAGATATTAAAGTAAAAGACATTTGATATAAAGCACCCTTATTTTTAATCATCACCCCATATTAAACCATATACCAAATACACAGTGTCCCATTCTTCTGCAACTTAAAATGTAAGTGTAAATTGGGTGAAAAATGCACCACATGCACCCTGCCTCCCTACTAGCCCTTTAATGTGATAGGTGGCTTTACTGAACAACTGGGGGGCTGGGAGGGGTGGGGTCAATGAAATATCAAGATTTACATATAACTTTAGCTTTCTGTATTGGTGAATCTACTGATCGTGGTTTTCATTAATGGCGACCTCAGATTATGGATAATTGGCCAAAATGACAGTGTCTCTTTAAAGGAGAATGTACAGAAATAGTGTAATAAGATTGTAACTTGTATGGTCAACTTAGATTTACCAAAACCGTGGAAAGTAAAGGCCAACCGAATCAATCCATGAAGTATGGAACTATTCAGACAGGCCCCCAAAATATACAATTGTTGGTACAGCTAAAAGGAATTGTCCAGTCAGTCAGTAATGTGAATGGTGAGGTTTATAAGCCAGTAGTGACAGTTTCTTACCGGTAAACCTTGTTGCCCTGGTTTTCCTCTGGGGCCCTCAGGTCCTTCTTGGCCCTGCATTTAATTAAAAATAAGGTTATTGATCATATTAGGCCTTAAAGCTCTTCAACATTTAGAATAATGCAGAACAATATTGGTGTCTGTCTTTGGCATATTTATAAAAATAGTGCACCTTACATAGCCATCCAACGTGGCCCTCAACATGAAATGCTTAAAGTGTTACCCCAGCCAAAACTTAAACATGGAAGGGTTAGATCAGGGTCTCAGGTCTCATTGAGAAGATTTCCCTTTTCTTCCTGTCCCTGTGACAAAGTTGTCAGTTGGATAAGTAATACGAGTAAAACTCTAAGGACACAGCAAGCAATAAAAAAACTGATTGAGTTTCTAGCCTTCCCCTACTTTGCAAAAATAAAACAAATGTCTTTTTATTGCTGCCCGTGTCTTTTTTGGAGACTTTTCCTAACCTCCTGTCCCGGCAACATGACAGGAAAGTAAGGAAATCTCCCCAATGGGGCCAAAGAGAGTAGTAAAACCTGGCAGGAATTCTAACCCTTCCTCACTCTACCCAAACTGTCTTCATAACAGGAAGTGAGAGGAGATTTCCTCAATGGAACACAAAATAATAAAACTGATGGGGTTCTAACCCTTCTCTATTCTACCCAGAAATAACTAAAACTAACTTAAATATACATTATCTGCTGCCATCAGTTTATAGCAAGAAAATGTGACAATGAGGAATGAGACACAATGTCCCTTCAGTTTTCTGATAACACGAATGTATTTCGAATAGAACTACCTTGGAAATATCTGCATGGGACAGTAACTGTGAGCAAAACCTTATACTGTTAATCTACTTCTAACTTGTTTGTGCAAATACACAAAATTAATTGTAAAAAAAAAGGCATTAAAAGCCCAAAGAAACCATTTGTGTGATCATCTTTAATCCAAAGATTAATTACATTGCTAGTATTACATCATAATGTACAATGAATATTTTATGTGTATAATACACTGTATAACTGATTTAGTAACATCTGATTAATGACACTTAATCATGGTGATTAGATTGTGGAAGTGGAACAGGGTTGATTCACAAACCTTTACACCCTCCATCATGTTCTTATATAATTAACATCAGCCTTGACACATTTCATGGTGTCAAGCTGAACTCCAGGCAAACAGCTAACTACATATACGCAAGCTGTTTTACTTGCCCAAGGATTTATACTGCTGTCCATCCAGTTATGTGATTTCCACAGTTCTGTCACACAGCAGTCCATTCTGACCACTGCTGTAATTCAGTAACACCTACAGGTCTTGTCCCTTCCACAGCATGTGATTCATGCTTTGCATATGTGCAGCCCTAACTTCATTGACTTCAATAAAAAAATGTGAACAGGTTAATGGGGATGGGCTTTTCATTGCAGTGAATGGAGTTCAGACTCTGTATGTAGCACAGAGCTGTCCATACACCCAACATGTTTTTTCACTCACTACCATGAGGCTGCAAAAGAAAAAAAAACACTCGATTGCCCCATCTGTGGGGGATCTCCCGTGCCAGCTACTGTATTCCCACTGCAGGACTTGGCTAAAATTCAGGCAGTGCCTGACCACCATAAGACTAGAAAGATTCTGATGAGGGGCTGTGTGGTGCAGGGCAAAATGCACGGCAAAGATCTCCCTGGGGTTGGGGTTCAGGGTATGACCTATTATAAAAATCCTGGGAGAAGAACATTTCTACATAACATTTGTATCAAATAATCCTTTAAAAAGACTAGATTTAAGAATCGCATATCAAAAGCAACCTATTATGAAGTATATATAACTACAGAACAATACTAATAACATTTTGATCAGTAACCAATCCACGGTTTAAACTTACAGGATATCCAGGATCTCCCGACTCCCCTCTGTCTCCACGATCACCAACAGGACCCTTGATAAAGAGACAAAAATAGACTATGTAATGATTTGAGCATACCTGATCACCATTACATATTTTATGAATAATACTATAGTATCTCCAGCTGAGTTGGACTTAGATCCATCAACACCGAGCCTCATTATTCAGTGTACAAATGATTTTTCAGTCTTCCAATGTAAAAATTTGTTAACAGAGAACTATGGGGTAAGTGTTTTTCCCCATAGTTCTTTTTAGGGTCACAGGAGGACATATACTAACCTCCTCCCTTGACCCAAAGCTCAGTATATAGCGGGCTATTGCCCACGATAAACTGAGAGCGCCGCAGCCGGGACAGATCCTGATAATACTGTCGAGATCCACCCAGCTGCGTGAGTGACAGCGCGCTCTGCCTATCTAGAGGCAGAGCAAGCTGTGCCTGCCCCCTCCCCTTTTCGTTCCTCAACTCAGTGCTGGAGGATCGGAGAGGGAGGAATCCCCTGCGGGGATCAGTGACTGGCAGTCACTGCCCTCTGCAGGGAAGTGACCGGATCGGCTGCATGTTTCTGCTCACTTTCCAATCAATAGAGCCTGTGAAAGCTTCTTTGTCACAGGTCGGCTCTAACTAAGAGGATGAGTGGAAATCACTCACCTCATAGTTCTCCTTTAAGCTTTCTACAGATGTCCTGTAGGCCAGGTTGAACTTTCCTGGCCAATTACTATTGTTTTTCCCTGAGAGAGGTTGCCGTTGGTTAAGTGACTTCTAACAGCTAAAATTCAAACACAAATTTCAGTAAAATATGGGGAATGTATAAATGTTTCATAATATAACTTAACAGTTATAATACATGAAGACAGAATATTCAGATTCTTTTAACCCCTTCGTGACGGGAGACGTACAGTGTACGTCTTGTCACTTTGTGCCTATATGACTGGCCACGTAACCAAAGAAAGAAAAATATACTACTGGTGGTGGGGATGTTGGTGGGAGTAATTGGTGTGCTGTCTCCTTTAACAGGGAGAGGGGCCCTGTGCACAGAATAATTTTCCGTTTGTTTTAAAATCCCAAGTGTGACTCATTCTCTTAAAGCGTATCTAAAGACAAGACTTTTGAAAGTTTTGTATAAAGTAGGGAAGGGTTAGCAACCCACCAAATAACTGTTTAAATAGCTCCAAGGCTTCTATTGCTCAAAGAGCTGGACAGCTTCTGGAGCAAAATACAGACTGACCTCAATTTATTGAAAAAAAGTTGTTTTTCAATAAATTTCTATGGTCGGGCTGTTTCGCAAGCTGAGCAGCTCTTCAGCAGTTGATCCTCCACTAACCCTTAAAGTAATAAAAGGGTACCAGAAATTACTATTATGATATACCACAGTGGGCAATCATCTAACCAAATTCACAGCATTTGGTTGTGTGACTCATTCTCTTAAAGCGTATCTAAAGACAAGACTTTTGAAAGTTTTGTATAAAGTAGGGAAGGGTTAGCAACCCACCAAATAACTGTTTAAATAGCTCCAAGGCTTCTATTGCTCAAAGAGCTGGACAGCTTCTGGAGCAAAATACAGACTGACCTCAATTTATTGAAAAAAAGTTGTTTTTCAATAAATTTCTATGGTCGGGCTGTTTCGCAAGCTGAGCAGCTCTTCAGCAGTTGATCCTCCACTAACCCTTAAAGTAATAAAAGGGTACCAGAAATTACTATTATGATATACCACAGTGGGCAATCATCTAACCAAATTCACAGCATTTGGTCATGTGATCTCTTCTGGATTAAAGCATCAACCAGTAACCAGAACCTTCAAACTGAGCACGTGATCATAAATGCATACGCAGAGTTTACCTTCAGAGAAAGCCGCATATCAAAAGGATTAGCAGTTTTGAAGGATATAGGCAATTGAAGTTATATGCAAACCTTGACTTTTCCCTGTAAAAGGTGAAACCCCTACTCGTCACAGAAGATGCCCATCGAATTAAAGGACCCATGGAGGAACTCAGGAGAAGGTAGAGACTGGGACCAGACTACATTTTTACAGCAAATGTAAGAACTGATTATTATTTTAGCTGCCTTTACCTTTGGATCTACTAATCATTTTCACATGTGGATTTTATTTAAAGGTAAACTCTGATTACAGACATTTAATCCTATGCATGATTTCAATTGCCTAGGTTTGTGACAGGTTTACTTTAAAGAGAGTTGTCAGTTACAGTAAGTGCGTATAAATGAAAAAGGCAAAGAGAATTTCACTGACGGTAATTATAAATGTGGCCTTGTATGACAATAGTAATAAGTCTTACTCTATCTCCAGGGGGACCGGGTGCACCTTCCATTTTGCCATCCTCCCCCTGTTCTCCCTGCAAAGAACAATAGAATGTCATTATACACATATTACAATGTAATTCCCATGAAGAGCTGGCAGCATGTTGTAATTGGTAACACAGCTTCATCAAAACCTTCAGTCTCAGTCAAGGCTATCACTCTCTATGCCAGCTAGCTTTACTGTGCCCTTCCCTGCCCAACCCAGTACACACCAAGCAGTTTATGTTTCGGGAAGAGCCGTAAAGAGAAAGAAAGTTTAATTTCTGTTTAGGCTACATGAATGAGTGAGAAAAAAATAGAGCGATGGCAAGTGACAAGTAAAAATGCAGAGAAGAGGGGCCAGAAAGTAAACAAGCGAAGCTCCAAACTCACATGATGAGGAGAGAGAAAGACGGGTGTGTTGTACTTGGCTTAAGGCCCACACACAGACACATTCATATAGTAAGAAAGCGCATCTGGAGAGCTCTGAATGGAGACAACTGAGAAAATCGCATATATATATCCTCCAAACAACATGTGCCTATACAAACTTGACCGTGGCAATCATGTCATCAAAGAACTAGGAAAGCCATAGTATATAAACAGCAACATTTTTATAAAGTGGTTTCAAGGGCAATACGGTTGTATTTTCCATGGCAACTCTCAGACCCTTGACTCCTAAAACCCACACTCGGGTTCTGTTTAACCAATAATCATAAAAGCTGATCTGTGGTTTTCACTGGCATGAAAACAAATGGGCGGAGCAAGTGGTGACATCACCACTGGCTCTGCCGATCTTTTTACATTCGGGTCGGGACCTGTCAAATCGTTCATTCTGCGGTGGCAGTTTATCTGGAGCTGTAGGGTCCAGCTGGCTTTTTTTTTATTTTGACGATTTTGCATCGTCGTTCATAGTGATTGACCTTGGATTACATCACTGGATGACATGATTGATGTTGGGTTGCAGCGTTGGATCATTTTTTGGAGTTTTTTTTTTTTTAAATAAAGAAAAATGGTCAAAACCTGGCTTTTTTGTTCAATTAAAGGAATTTTCCAAAAGTCTGGTCTGTTTATTTACCTTTTTTTTAACCCTTTAGTGAATAAGTAGGGGTACAACTACCCCTTACCCATTTACAAGGGGGAGGGGCAGCATCTGGGTGCCCCTTATGAAAGGAGGTAACCAGATGCGCCCCCCCTGCATCCACCGGGCTAGGGTTGTGGGAAGAGGCCCTTGTCCCCATCGGCATGCGGGCATGTGGCCTGGTATGGTGCGGGAAGGGGAGGGGGGGCGCTTGCTGGACACTGCTTGGATTAAGGGTCTGGTTGGGAATTTCAGGGGGGGACTCCCTGTTTTTTTGTTTAATTTTGTGCTTTGGGATCCTCCCTAAAATTCCTACCAGACCTAAAAGGTTCTGTTATGCCTTTTGGGGGGAAACCCCCATTTATTTATTTTTCTTTACATTGGGGGTCCCTCCTAACATTCCTACCAGACCTAAATGGTCTGGTATGGTTTGGGAGGGGGACCCTATGCCTTTTTTCTTTTCCTTTTGTTTACATGAAATGTTTCATTCTGTTTGCTACCTGCACAGTAGCATTCGGCTACTCACTCTCTGCTGTTCGGCTCCTATGAGAATAGGGGCGAACAGCAGGGACTAAACTGCCAAACGTTCACCTCAACTGATCCAAATCTTGGATCGTCTGAAGTGAACGGATTCTTCCCTTCCGTTCAGCCGAACGTGCTGAGGCTGTTCGGCTGAACTGAAGGGAAGTGAGGGGAGCCAAAGCCAGCTAATGTACGGCTGCAAAATAGCCATACACAGCTGAAGTGAATAGCCAAACAGGCTTTGGCTCCCTTCACTTCGGCGGCTTAGTGAATAACCCCTTTTCTTATGTAGCAGCTACACATTTCAAAGTTGCTGGCGTGACACAACCCTAAGTTATTTTTTCTCTTTGCACCCTTGAATTACTGGGCATTAGCCAGTATTGTATGTCACTGATATATTTTTCAAACAGTCCTAGAGCAGGATACTAGATAAGTGGAAGATGGTGACTCAGTAAATCATGTTGTGCATTATATACTACACACTTCTCAACTCTACACTCTGCTATTAATTCTATTCTTCACCCTTCTCCGCTCTGTACCCTGTGTTGTACATTATATACTCCACACTGCTCTATTCTGTACACTGTGTTGTACATTATATACTCCACATTGCTCTAATCTGTACATTATGATACAAACTAACCCAGTGTGCATGGTATGCACACAACCATCACTTCTTTGTGCCAAAATTCCATACCAGACCCTTAATCCAAGCAGTGGCCTGGCAGAGCAGGAAGGGAGGAGACGAGTGAGCGGCTCCTCCCTCCCTGCACCATACCAGGCTACATGCCCTTGACATTGGGAGGGTGCTTTTCCAGGGGAGGACCTAGAAAAGCCCCCCCCCCCCATACCCCACAACCCTGGCCCAGTAGTAGTGGGGTCTGCGGGCATGGGGGTTTATCTGCATCTGGGTGCTCCTTTCATAAAGGGGGCACCCAGATGTCACCCCCCCCCCTTTTGAATGAGTAAGGAGTAGTTGTTACCCCTACACATTTACCAAATAGTAAACAAAACAGTAAATAAACTGGTATGATTTAGGGAGGAGACCCCGTGCTGGGTTTTTTTGGGGGTACGATAACATTTTTCATTCTGTTCGCTACCTCTGAGGTAGTGAACAGAATGACTGAAACAAATGAAGACCTGATTGTTTGGCAATTCACTCTCCGCTATTCGGCCCCTTGGAGAATAGGGGTGAACAGCAGGGCATGAACTTCTGAACGTTCGATCCAGATGTTGCATCAGCTGAGGCGAACAGGCTCTTCCCTTCGGTTTGGCCGCATGTGCTGAGGCTGTTTGGCCGAGCTGATGAGAGGTGAAATGAGTAAAATGCAGCCGATGTACGGGTAAGAATAGCCGCACATGGCTGCAGTAAATAGCCGAACAGGCTTTGGCTCACTTCACTTAGGGTCGGTTATTCATTCGGCTGCCTTGTGAATAACCCCCTTAGTGTTCCTCTTAAACTGACATGTGAGCAGCATTTCTAAAACATTGTGGCAACCAATGAGGTGTCAAATGTCCTTTCCTTTTTTTTTACCATTAAGATTATTTCAGAAATTTGGTTGAGACACTAACTTCTTATAAAACTCGCAGAGGGAGGATACATGAACAGATTTTCCTATAGACAGGAAGTACGAGGAGGGAAGCTCCATGAGGATAACCCTTGGCTACTGTAGTGAAACAGAGCAGGGAAACTTCAGACAAGTATTTGTTTGAGGGTAAACCCTCTTTAGTTATCTTGAGGGACATAAATCAAACATTTACATAAAACTGCCCCGCTGAGAGAAGACAACAGCTTTTTTTTAATAAATGATCTGACTTGCAGATATATTTTGTGGACAGCTCCAGGCAAGTCCTGCTGAGGGTACAGGGAATGTAAATAGTTTCCATTTTTCTCACAGTTTCTAGGTATAGGAGTTGCCCTTCTTTTTGCTGGATGATTGGTCTCAGAAACCATGAGAGCATAGCTTGGTCCAGCTGGACCCAACTTTGGAACAGTCACTCTGACACACAGCCAAGCTTGTGAGTCATATTCTAGTCTGAACTGGAAACAACACAGCTGAATCAGCACTGGATGTTAGGAAATGGATCACATTTGAGGGGTTCACTGCTCTCCTAAACCCTTATTCACCCCCAAATACCAAGTATTACAAAGAGTTGAAAGGACAATCTTAGAACCCCATGAATACTTGTATATACCACATTTAAAACTGAACTCTCTTACAACTCCAATGCATTGAACACATAAACCATTAAACTACATATATGGGAGCTGTTCTACCTGCTACGGGAATTGTATTTCAATCCACCCAACCCTGAGATTTACACAGACCTGCCAGAAAGCACATCCAGCCTGCTGACCTGCCTTTTCCCTACTGCATTTAAGCAATACAGCTTGGTCACCTCCATAACCCTGCCTGTGATTGACCAATGCATGAGGCCCCGTTCACACTTAGTAGTTTATCACGCGATTTCCGCTCCAAAAATCGCGCATATTTCCGCGCAATGTCGCTCAATGTAGCTTGTCCAATGTATTTCCATGGAACTGTTCACATCTCACAGCTCAATGTCGCCTGTAGCTCAAGCTTCTAGCTCGAACATGACCTATTTTTCTGCGGATGTCGCACGATTTGGCCCCAATAGACTCAATTGTGTTGCGCAATACTGGCGATATTGCACGACCTTGTTGCGCGATATCGCGCTACAGAAAGGTTACTTTTGCACCGCAATATGGAAGCAAAGAATTTTGTCACATCAAGACTGCTGTTGATTGGTTACAGCCCAATGTAGCAGTGACTAAGTCCCTCCCAAAAGTCTCGCTACGTAGCACGACAAAATGTGCACTATCGCTCAATATAGCTCAATGCCGCTTAATCGCACGGAATCGCAAGGAAAAACGTGTGATTCTTCATGTCGCTCAGTGTGAATGGGGTCTGAGTAACAACAGACATATGAGATCTTTTCTGTGCTCTCTCCTCCTTGTCAGTATGTTTCTTGTTAGCACAGGTTGCATCAGGATGCCTAATAGGTCCAATGTGCTGCCCATCCCTCTCCATGTCTGCGTACTGCTGCACAGGGGATTACAAAAGGTTGAAACCAAGTCAAACTGAGGTATTTACACAAGTTGCATTTTCAAACCAATTTCAGGAATTTTTAATAAATACATAGCAAGATTTATTAGTGTTTTAGTCATAAATTTGTCATAGGTTATTAAAACAAAAGGTTTTAATAACCTATGACAAAAGATTGTTTATATCTTTGAGTAAAAATCTTTCAAGAGAAAGTGATAACGTTTGTATACTTGCTAATTGAAAATATTACCAGTACATATAACAGAGGCTTCCTGTTCATTCATGACTGAGTTGATCGTAAATATTTACTATCTCCAGATTGTGAATAAACAACCTCTGTACTGAGAGCTTCCTGTTCATTGAGTACTGGGGCTGCAGAAGGAGATTTAGAGATTGTGTCAGCAATTTATTTTTCTATTTTAAAAGGGAAATATCAGGGTTCTGTTTCGACCCCAAAGCTTCTAACAGTAAAGTAAAAGAAAAAAAGTTTAAAAGTTTGGAAAAAAAAAGACATTTTCAGTTTCGGCCTGACAATTTTTGCATCCCTAGTAAAAACGTATGCCATGCACATGGTTAAAGTTTCACCCTTTTTCTATGGAGAAAAGGGAAAGACTGGTGATTGCTCACATAGAAAGTTCAAAAACTCAAAGAAAAAAAATTATTTTGTTTAGAAGGTATTGGCGGTGTGGTCTATTTAACCTCTACAAGTCCCAAGTCAATCACACAAAGCTCAAATCTGTCACATCACATGCAATAATTGGGTCATGTATGGCAGCTTCCAGGGCACAAGAGAGAGAACGAGTGTGGGTGAGTGTCTGCTGCAGGAACAATGGGATTATAAAACAAGGAATCAATTAGGTTGTTCTACAAAGTCGGTAACCTAATGCACAATGTGCTGGTGAAGCTTACACAAGTAAAACAGACAATGGGAACACTCCTATTGAGTAATAAAGGTCGACATTCGTGGCGTTAGTTCCAGGGCAATGACCGTCTGTGTAGCCTAACCTGTGCCTACTCTGGACCATGACTGGATGATGATAACCTGCAGCACTTAAAGGGAACCTGTCAAACCTCCTATTAAGGTGAGCTATAAAGTGCATTTGCTGGGTCACTCGATCACTTATTATGCTGAAGTTTCTATTATTCAAATATGTTCCTCCAGACAGTCGCTGGACAAACTGCTTACTATGAAGCTTATTAGTAGAATGTGTATCTAACTATTACCAGGTTGGGCAATGCCCAGGTGATTAGAGCCACAGATAGGTTGCAATACAGTGATGAGAATAGACAGCTATACCCAGAGGAGACATTACTATCCCTGACATCATTAGTTCAGCACATTATATGAATTATAGGGGTGAGTCACTAATTCACTCCGTGCTTGTTGGATTCTCTCACAGTTCACTACAAGTCTGCTGACGAGTACTTTTCTGTACACCCCCACAGACATATTACATGGAGTGAGTCCGAGGTAACACAAAGCTCAGACACAGCATGGATGTTACAGGTTTACAGTTCATATGGCTGTGCGGAAAGATCTGGAAACTATCTGTTAAATATACTGTTAAGATTGGTTCAGACATTGCTTACTGCCTGCGTGACAAACGGATTGCTGGCCCCTATGATATATTCAGCCTCCTGTATACAATGTCAGGAAAGTAAAGTGTCTGGGCTGCATACGGAGATTAATAACTTTCCAGCTGTCAATTTTCTACACCAGGTTAGAAAATGGAGGCCGACAAAAATAGCTGCTACAACCCAGTCAGACAATGTTTCCTTTTTATTTATTTTTTATTTTACTTTAGGTACAACCTAAAGCCCAACTGCTGTCAAAACATTTTTAAGTTTTAAATAGAGTGGGAAAGAACATTTATGTTAAATGTAATCATATTGTTGAGATTTTCCCTTACTTCCTGTCACTGAACGCAGGAAGAAAAATGGGGGAGCTGTTGTCACTGGGACCGGAAATGCACAAGCGGCAATAAAAAGATTGCCACTAGCTCTAACCCTGTCTCACGCTACTAAAAATGTGTTTTTAAGAAAAATTTCATTTTGTCCGCTTCCCCAAAGAAAACATTTCAGTAACCGGGATTGTACAAACTGTATGGCATCAAAACCCATAGATAGAAAGAATGTAATTGGCACAGAAGGGATATGGATATCATTATCTGATTATTTTGTACAAGGCACAGAATTCTCTATGATTATATTATACATGGCGCAGAACTATCTATGACCATGTCATAAAAATGTGAGTAAACACATAGGTATGAAGGGTCCGTGTGTCCTTAGAAGTAATTTGTGGATATATGCAAACAATAGGTCAGTTTCAAATGCATTTTCATATCAAATCTTTATACGCTGCAACTCAATTTTAGGCTGACATACCTTTTCGCCTTTTACACCGGGAGGCCCGATGGGTCCTGTGGGGCCTGTGTGTCCCTGTTGTGAGACAGAAAACAGTTTCATATAAAGGACATCTGGATCATTCTAAATCATTATCCTTCTCTTTACATTTACCAGGCTGGCTTGAATGTCACATTTCATCTAAAACCAATAATAAACCATACCCCACGTCTCTCTTTGGTCACCAGACAAAAGGTTAATACAGGGGTAGGCAACCTTCACACTCCAGCTGAGGAGAAACTACAAGTCCCATGGGGCATTGCAAGACTCCGACAGCCACAGGCATGATTCCCAAAGGCATGATCAGATCTGTAGTTTAAGCACAGCTGGAGTGCCAAGATTCCCTACCCCTGGGTTAATATATACTAGGGGAGGCTAATTTGTACAAACTGGTAGAAGTTAAAGTGTTACTTATAAAAACAAATCAAATTGAAGCTGTTATATTCCACAGATGAAAAGAAGGAGAGTGGTTGCTATGGTGACTATTGGCACTTTTCTTTCTCCCAGTTACATGAGACCCACGTGCAGGAAAATTATCCTTTAGATCA